>NC_059374.1:44347724-44422724 GCF_019703515.2 Myxocyprinus asiaticus | reverse complement strand
TTGTTGTCCCTGTTACTACACTTTTCATTTTTACAAACTGTATAAGGAAAAAACACCTCTATAAAGACTTTTGTTAAAGGTGCACGCAGTAATTATTTCCTCATTAAAAAGTTTTACTCAAAGACATTAATAGTTATTTTAAAACATATGTATAACATCATCAGATGAAAACTTCATATCAGCAACCTGATAAAAGCTGTTTTATTCTTCATGGAGAGGGTCTCCTCATGGGGGCGGCCATGTTAGAATCACATGACCAGTTAAATACTACTCACTTAATCTCAGTAACCGTCCTGTTATTGGACACTTTCACTGATTGATTAAAGTAATCATGGCTGACTGTGAATACTACATTTCTACAATGACATCTGAAACAGAAAACTATTGATTTTAAATGATGCTGCATCCAAACCACTAGGTGTCAGTGTAAGTCCAAGATGACACAATGCTGTGTTTACCTTGGTGAGATCTGCTGACTGCACCAGTCTGTTCTTACTGCCGGCGTACATCATCTGCTGCTCCGGTTTGCAACCTGTCAGACAGTTCACATATTTATCTGTCAAATCCACATTAAACATTTCAGCTCTTCAAGTGATTGTTCTCTGCATCTTCCTTCCATACAATGAAAGTCAATGGTGACTGAGACTAACATTCAACCAAAAAAATCTAATTTTTGTGTTCCAAGTAATAAGGCTTTGAAACAGGATTTGGAACTATCCCTTTAACTCTCCATAATACACAGAATACTTGTGATGTTTATGGTCTTCACTCACCCACAGGACTGGAGAAGATGAAACAGAGCGGATATGACACACGTCCATCACTGTGAGTCAGTTTATAACTGTACACTATAAATGTGCACTAGAGTTAAGAAAACCACACAACACTTTCACTGCTGTCTAAACCTTTTTTCACCCCACATAAGATGCACAAAGCAAGATTTCAAGGTTATTTTAAATGTAAAGTTTATGTACAGCATCTATGACATGCTGTCAGTTACCACAGACAATACTTTCAACTTGTCACTCAGTTTGAAAAATATAAATGTACATGCGCTTACAGTACATAAACGTATCATTTAAAATGTGTCTCGGTATGAATGAGTGTTTTGAAGTATGACAACATCAGATCATGTTTAATTTCTAGCAGAAGGATATCGTGGCTGACGCTCTGGCAGTTCTTCTCTGAGTTCATCCAGTGAGATATTCTGAAACACACAGTCAGAGGTCAATTGAGAGATGACCTTTAACCTTTTAAGCTCGGATGGGCCCGTGAAAAAAACAAATGATCAAAATATTAACAGCTACAGTCTTGACCAACACCAAATAGGTATCGTTTGAAAGCTTAGAAGCTCTACTTTCCAATGCATGTACACATTATGACCAAAACTGAACAAGTGCTTTAAAATTTGCAGAGACATTTATTAATCAATTTGTTATTACAATCAGTAAAAACATCAGACTGATCAAATAGTCATGTGTCATATGTTGTATACAACCAGCCGTTTTGTTTTACTCACAGACAAAAATTCACGAAATATTAACTGAACATAAAATATCACATACCATTATTTAGAGGAGGTGATTATCTTTCAAACGAGTCCACACACAAGATAATCAGATGCATAGATCATTAGATAATCCACATGAAGCACAGTGTTACATATGACCACCAGGAGATGGCGCCAAATACATGACACAGACTCAATGATGACTCAAATGACACAGAATGAAACTCATTCTGTGAAATCTCATTACTAAAATCATGTCTGCATGCTATACAAACCTTTAGTCATTGTTGTGTTTGCATGTGTAATTAGTTCTTATGTATAATTATTATGTTTTATTTGTTTGGAGATGTTTTTGGACACTATGATTAATTATTTTGTAATGTTATAACTTTTGATTGCTTTGTCATATCAACACAAATATTTTCTCAGTTACAGTTGACATGATTGGGAAATAAACAAAAGTAGTTTTTCAGAGCCGCCTTATTTACACCCAGAGATATATCATGTCAAATCAGAAAAATAAGAAAAAAGTTTTGGGCTGAATTCAGAGAGTCTCAGAATGTGTCATAATCTATATCATTAATTTAAATAAGAAAAGAAAAAAGTTTTCTTTACAATGATACCAAACACTTGACCCTGCTTGGTTTTTTGTTTTGTTTTGTTTTGTTTTTGTTTGTCGAGTTATAAGCCTTTAATTTTGGGTATGCCACTGAAACAGGAAATCTTTAATAACACCTTCAGAGATTAAAGGGGTAACCCTACAATGCATGACCCACAAAATCTATGCAGATCTGTATTTGATTCAATTTCGCACTACCCACGTGTATGTGTGTATGTATGTATGTGTGTGTCTGTACATATGTGTATAATTAGTTTTATTTTTTATTTTTTATTATTATCTATGTCTTGTTGCTGTTTTGTACTGTTGTACACTGGAAGCTCCAGTCACCAAGACAAATTCCTTGTATGTGTAAGAATACTTGGCAATAAAGCTGATTCTGATTCTGATTCTGATTCTGATTCTGATTCTGATTCTGAATACAGGGTTTCCGCGGGTCCATAAAAAATCTTGAATATACTTTTTAAAATTTAAAGCCATAAAAAGTCGTAAATATCTTAAATAAATTGCAAGAAGTCTTAAATTTCTTTGCTGAGGTCTTACATTTTGGGGCGTGAATAGAGCAGAATCTGCGCTATTCATAATCATCTCTCTCTCTCTCTCTCTCTTTCTCTCGTACGTTTAGCAGATGACGCTTGAGTTTAGTGTGAGCGTGCGCAGGGAAGCGCATTTTTACTGAATGTACGATGTTACACATGTATAAACTTTCAGAAACCCGTTAGTCAGAAATGCAAATGCTGTTATTCTGCATCTCTGTAAGCGAGCGATGCGCTAACACTGTTGCTCCTGTTTATAATCAAAGCTGTCAACGTTACAATTTGCGCGCGAGGTTGGAGCGTCTTTTGATGCCTTTCAAATCGTGGTGCTTCCTTATTTCACATTACCTTTGACAATAATTGTAAAGCTAACAGAACTATTCAGCTGCAGATTTACACCTGTTACATCTCTCTAGATCTGACATATACAGGTGTTTTCTCTGCCATCTCAATCAATGTAATTTTTTTAAATATACAAAACAATAATAATACAATTATATAAATATTATAATATTAATAATATACATAATATGAAAATATATTATATTTAATATTTAATATATAATCTGTTTTCGATATACATCATAACTAATTATGCAGCACAGTTCTCTTTCATAATTTAATCTGTTAATATTTTCAATACATATTCTCAACTTTAAACGGCCATTTTTAAGGTGACTGATGAGTTTTGACTTTTACTTGAGATATTTCACACAAAAATGAAAATGATCATGCTGTTGCAAACCTGTATGACTTTCTTATTTCAGTGGATATCAAAAGGAGATATTAGGGAGTTTCAGTCACCATTCACTTTCATTGAATGATAAAAAGATGCAGTGACAGTGAATGGTGACTGAGACTAAACATTTTCTTAACATCTCCTTTTTTGTTCCACGGCAGAGAAAAATTCATACAGACTCAAGGGTGAGCAGTGATGACAGATTTTTAAATGAACTGCCCTTTAACTACCTGTTAAAGTATTTGTTAAAGTATCTGCCAAGAAAAAAATATAAATGTTCTTCAGCACATGCTAGACCTTATTCACAGCAGCGCCATCTTTAATTTTTGATGTGAAAGACAATGAGGCTGTGCGGGATAGACGTGTACAGTCTCTTCAATCGGCTGTACTGCAGTTTAGTGTTTTTGGATCGTTCTGCACACAAAACATTGGAAAAATCTCTTTTCAAGGATACTCAGTAGACAAAAAACTCCAGACAACATGAGTTGTGGAAAATCAGATGGGATATTGGAGCTTTTTACAGCTTTATACCGTGCATGCCATTGAAGAGATGGCAAGTCTATCCCTCACAGCTTCATTTCCATTCCCTTTAAAAATCAAACATGGTGCTACTGTGAATAAGGTCTATAGACCAGTCCTCTTGTTCACAAAAATGTCAGCACATGTGCAGTGTGGTGGCAGAAAGCCCACTGACTGTTGTGTTAGATTTGACAGATTACATGATCAAACGAAAGTATGACACAAAACCATCATAAATACAAACATGTTCTTAGCGATACAATTACTATAATGATATGAGTTAATAACAAACATGTAATCATGTTCACTATAAATATTTGCTGCAAAGTGGTGAGTTGAAATGTTCTCCTCAGTCCAGTCAGCTCTGATGATGATCTTAAAGTCACAGCAGTCAACGAGAACCCTCGGAATCATTTTTCAACAATGTAATCTGATAAAAGTTGATTTTTCTACGCATGTTTTTTGCCACCACTTCCATGTTTGACATAAACGGTGACATTGCCAAAGCACTGGTCTATTGCATCATGTCTTGCTGGAAAGAAAGTGACTAAAGAGAACGGTCACAATTTAGGCTACATACTTTAGGCTACGTGCATTCATAATGATTTCATTTAGAGTTTTAATGTTGAATTAACTTATTTAAAAAAAAGAAAACACATAAATGCACAATGAAATATAAAAAACATGTCCAGAGACATCCAAGTAGTCTCAACGGTTTTATATTTGACAGCTAATGAATTATTTAATGTGTTTGTTTTTTATTATTATTATTATTGTGAAAGTGGTCTTAAATGTTTCTTTTATTTGGCCTTAAAAAGTCTTAAATTTCATTCCTTCGAACCTGCAGAAACCCTGCAATAGTATTTTATCTTTATCTTGGACTTTACCTTAATTAAATAATTTAAGAAATTCCTGATACACAAATTATCATTATAACTATTTATTTATTATAGCTTATTATTACTATAATTAACATGTGTGTTTGTGTGATCATCAGATCCAAACTGACCTCATATTCTTCCTCAAGAATGACCAGCTGTTTCTCCATGTCTATCTTAACTGAAGACAGAAAATATGAATTTTATGAGTTTCTTACATTTCATTTATGACATCAGCAAGGTCAAGTTTTGTGTTAAATGGCATAACCCTTAAAGATGCTGTTAGTGATTTTTTAATGGAAAGGTTTGCAAAAAATGTTCCAACTTCCCTGAAAGTTATTAATATAATAAGTGTCGTGAGATATCTCACCGGTCTCTGTGACAGCTCTAGACTCTGTAAACAACTAATAAAAATGTGTCTGCGGTCTCTGACGCTTTTCACCTGTCAATCATTTTGCCCGTTCTCACAGTATTGTAGTTGCAGCGAATTATTGAGGCTTAATGCCATTTTTATGCCATGTTGTTCATAACAGTTGTCAGATGAGGGCGCTATTTTACTGCTGTTGTTTTTAACAAACATTTCTGGTCACCTCAGTCTCAGTAAAACTCATTTGGTGTTTTTGGAGTGCAGGGTTTTGGAAAGAGGGGGTGTGGCTAATCCAACAGCTCAGTCTCCTGAAAGTATAATGGCTGAAATCACTTACAGCACCTTTAAATGCATGGGAGTTTTGCTAATCATTATTACATACCCCAGTGAACCAGCACATATATTTACTACAGATGGATCTACAAAATGCCCTGACAGTATAACAATTTCAAATCATTTACAAGACAATTAGAAAACAATAGAATAGGATACATTTTGTTACATTTTGATGTTTTATTTTTTACTTTTTAAAGAGATGATGCAATAAATGATAGAACAGGATTCATTTCTTTCTTGCTGAAATCTTTAAAATGGTTGCACAGAACATCAACATCATTTGTATGAATGTAACATTAATTTGTTTTGTAATAAACAAAGCAATAGATATCCTGTGATAGTATATATATAAAATAATACTCATAAAAATATGATTTATGGAAGCGCAAATATGTATTGCAGTATCTCAGATCACTAATGACCCTATACACTTTTGGGAATTAAGCAATTAGAAAAAATGTTGTTTTTGCAATATTGGCATTTAAGCATTGTTACACTATTCATAAGAGAATTGTTGAGGAATACTAAAGAGGTGTGGGCATAAGAATGAGGTGGAGAAGGTGGAATGAGGTCCCGGGTCACTAAAGACTCAAGGGTTAAATGAATAGTTTACCCAAAAGTGAAAATTCTGTCATCATTTACTCACCCTTATGTCGTTCCAAACCTCATGTTGTGGAACGCAAAAGAAGGTGTTAGGCAGAATGTTAGTGACTGACAACCTGAGGCCTCGTCCGCTCTAATTTGTTTAGGTTTGCTTGTTAAATTTACTAAAGTAACACAATTCCAGAACATTTTGTCACAACGTGATTTCATTCCGTTCTGTCCATTTCAAATGGTAAAATGAAAGATTAATTAACTCATCTGAGTTGGGACTACATTAATAGTTTTTGTGGTGTTGATGTAGCATTGATGAAACTAGACAGGGGACTTCCACTCCCCATCTTGTTTTGCACAGGAATCGATAGGGTGAGCAAATGTTGAAATTAAGTGTTATTTTATGCATATTCGAGCAAGATGAGAATATGAGAAGATTTGTTATCATGTTTAATGTTCTGTTATATTGCTATTTATATGCATAGATCATTAGATAATCCACATGAAGCACAATGTTACATATGACCACCAGGAGATGGCGCCAAATACATGACACAGACTCAATGATGACTCAAATGACACAGAATGAAACTCATTCTGTGAAATCTCATGACTAAAATCATGTCTGCATGAAGGATGCGTTTATAGAAAGCATTTTCAAAAGTCTCCTTTTTTGGTGGAGGAAAATGCCATTCCAGTGTGGGTGAGAGGCGTAAACGTAGAGAAATCAAAGCGTTTTCAAATGAAAACCTTTTAGTGTGGACGAGGCCTCAGTCACCATTCACTTTCACTGTATAGAAAAAGCTTTCATTTTTCACCTTTCAGTTTATATCATAAAGTAAATAACATTGTTCTTAAGTGACACTCACTCAGAATAGCTGCATTGCTGGTCTCTTTACGAAAGCGAAACTTCTTGAGTTTCTCCTGCAGACTGGCGTCCACCTCACACACGACTAAAGAACTTGACTGGAAGAACAGCAACAAATCACAACAACAATCTCACACCAGCATCCTAAACGTGAACTCACATTGATTTGAATGAAGTGAGGTGATGAATTAGAACTTCAACTTTATCTGCAAGCTTGAATCTGTTCTAAAAACGGAACATTTGTGAAGAATTTCAAGTCAGTGTGTCTTTAAGTGAAGTAACAATGTAATAAATGCATGTGTGAGAGATTTAGGACAGGAAGTGCTGGTTTGCTGTGTTGGTGTTATGTTTGCTTCCTGTCTCAACGTTATCTGCCAAATATAATCACATTATACATCAGATTCTATAAGCAGCTTATTATTTACATTGCTCTAAGACTAAAGCACATTTTGATAAGTGAAATCTAAAATAAGCATCAGTGTGGTATCTTACCATCCTGCAGGTTTGATCTGTCTGTGAGTTTCTTGTAAAGTTCCTCTTTGAGTTCTTGTGACAGGATGCTGCTGACATGCAAGACTGTAAGTGCTGTCAGGGCGGGGTGACCCTCAGAATACTCCTCTTGTTTTTGTACAAAACTTGTGCCTTCTAACTTGACCTTCTGATATGTTACTGAATTAAATGAGGTTATTTAAAAAATGGAAATGTTTCCATGTAACCGTTTTGCTCTTAAATGATTGTTGTATGGTAGAGTACCAGTGAAGTAGAATAAGAGAGATCTTATTATTATTTTAATTTATATTTTTCCTGTATTTTTTGTCTCATATTTATTCTCTAATATCATCAATATGGCATCAATATAATGTCAAATGTATTAGTAATAAATGTGAATCATAAAATTAAAAACATTTTAAAAAAAACATATAATAGAAGCATAAATAGCAGAAAGGCAAAAAAATAGTTAAAATAGTTTTCCTGTGATTTTTACTCTCTCTGCCATTTGTTGCTCATACCTTTATGTTTTTCCACCTGTTCAAGGTTTGTTTTTCTTCGCTCTTGTTTCCAAGTTCTTCACTTCGGATTCCAAATAAAAACTTGGATATAGCAGCGAAAAAATACAAATAAAAAATAATAAAAGTGTGTGCAAAAAATGGCAGAGAGAGTAAAATCTGAGAATTGATACCAAAGAAAACTAATTTGCCATTCTCTATTTTTGCTTCTTTTTGAAAATATGTTTTCAATTTTACGATTCACATTTATTACTTTGTCCATTGTCCAATGTCTATTCGGTTAAATGGGCAGGAAATAAATAACTGTGTGGATATTCAGTGGATAATGATATCTAGCAGACATATTTGTAAAATTATAATGATGATTTTATTTCTTTTAACATAAATATATTGACATTTTAAAGTACATGAATTTTGCCTTTATCTTCCCATATCAGGGTGAACATGTTATGCTTGACCACATAAAAAAAAAATATAAAAACTGAAAACTTACGCACATCAAATAACTCAAAATAATTTGGCTGAATGGCTGAGATTCACCTCCAGTGTGTGTGATGTTATTTCAATGCATATATTCTCAATTTAAGGGCATAGTATCATACAATATGGACAATAAATCAAGGGTCACTCAAAAACATCTGCTTTCAGTGTTACAATGACATATTTACCACAAATTAATATTTGTTAGTGAGAGAATGTGCTCCAGTTATAGAGTGAGTGAGTGTGGTCGAGTGAGGCACACAGACAGTGGTGGAGAGAGAGAGAGCCAGAGCTCCTGTGAGTGAGTGAGTATGGTAGAGTGAGGTAGGCAGACAGTGGTGGAGAGAGAGAGCCAGAGCTCCAGTGAGTGAGTGAGTATGGTAGAGTGAGGTAGGCAGACAGTGGTGGAGAGAGAGCCAGAGCTCCAGTGAGTGAGTGAGTGAGTGTGGTCGAGTGAGGCACACAGACAGTGGTGGAGAGAGAGAGAGCTATAGCTCCAGTTAATGAGTGAGTGTGGTAAAGTGAGGCACACAGACAGTGGTGGAGAGAGAGCCAGAGCTCCAGTGAGTGAGTGAGTGAGTGTGGTCGAGTGAGGCACACAGACAGTGGTGGAGAGAGAGAGAGCTATAGCTCCAGTTAATGAGTGAGTGTGGTAAAGTGAGGCACACAGACAGTGGGGAGAGAGAGCTAGAGCTCCAGTGAGTGAGTGAGTGAGTGTGGTCGAGTGAGGCACACAGACAGTGGTGGAGAGAGAGCCAGAGCTCCAGTGAGTGAGTGAGTGTGGTCGAGTGAGGCACACAGACAGTGGTGGAGAGAGAGCCAGAGCTCCAGAGAGTGAGTGAGTGTGGTCGAGTGAGGCACACAGACAGTGGTGGAGAGAGAGAGCCAGAGCTCCAGTGAGTGAGTGAGTGAGTGAGTGTGGTCGGGTGAGGCACACAGACAGTGGGGGAGAGAGAGCTAGAGCTCCAGTGAGTGAGTGAGTGAGTGTGGTCGAGTGAGGCACACAGACAGTGGTGGAGAGAGAGCCAGAGCTCCAGTGAGTGAGTGAGTGTGGTCGAGTGAGGCACACAGACAGTGGTGGAGAGAGAGCCAGAGCTCCAGAGAGTGAGTGAGTGTGGTCGAGTGAGGCACACAGACAGTGGTGGAGAGAGAGAGCCAGAGCTCCAGTGAGTGAGTGAGTGAGTGAGTGTGGTCGGGTGAGGCACACAGACAGTGGTGGAGAGAGAGACAGAGCTCCAGTGAGTGAGTGAGTGTGGTTGAGTGAGGCACACAGACAGTGGGGAGAGAGAGCCAGAGCTCCAGTGAGTGAGTGAGTGAGTGTGGTCGAGTGAGGCACACAGACAGTGGTGGAGAGAGAGAGCCAGAGCTCCAGTAAGTGAGTGAGTGAGTGTGGTCGAGTGAGGCACACAGACAGTGGTGGAGAGAGAGAGCCAGCGCTCCAGTAAGTGAGTGAGTGAGTGTGGTCGAGTGAGGCACACAGACAGTGGTGGAGAGAGAGCCAGAGCTCCAGAGAGAGTGTGTGGTAGTGGAAGCTCCAGTGAATCTTCAGGCCTGTCTGTCTCTCTGTATCTCTCGTTAGTGTCTGTCGGACCCGCACCGGTGTGTATCCACGCATTTCACACGCGTGTTCCTCAGTAAGTGTGTGTGTTTAATGAGAGCTCAGATCCGCTGTCTGTGTGTTAGCTCTTGGTTTGTGCTTCAGTCCCTGTTCCCGATGCTTCCTCCTCATGAACTGTGTGTTATTGTGTGTAATTATAAATTAATTGTGTAGTTATTGTTGTGATATGACGGGCTGTTTGTTGTGTTTGTGTTCATTTTGTGTTCAGTCAGATTGGCGTTAGCATTAGCATCAGGCCTGTTAGCTGCGCCTCAGTATTCACAATTTATTGCATTTCTGTTGTGATTTAGGCTTTATAAACATTGCATTACAGTGAATGTGCCTCATTTAATCATTATGTTCATCTTTATCTGCGTGTGTGTGTATACGTGTGTGCGTTACACTGCACGAGTTTAATACTGTGTGTGTTTTGAAAGCTAACAGTGCTATCCACCGCCACACACCGATACAATGTACCGAATAAATATAATATCTGACTGAATTTAACCTCCGACAATTTGATTTTACCCAACATTTGACTGATTTTACTCACACTTGACTGAATTTACCTTGTCTGTCTGATTTTACCCTCATTTTACTGATTTTACCCTGTCTGACTGAATTTACCCCATCAACTCTCTGATTTGACCCTGTCTGACTGAATTTGCCCCATCAACTGTCTGATTTTACCCTGTCTGACTGAATTTACCCCATCAACTCTCTGATTTGACCCTGTCTGACTGAATTTACCCCATCAACTGTCTGATTTTACCCTGTCTGACTGAATTTACCCCATCAACTCTCTGATTTGACCCTGTCTGACTGAATTTACCCCATCAACTGTCTGATTTTACCCTGTCTGACTGAATTTACCCCATCAACTGTCTGATTTTACTCTGTCTGACTGAATTTACCCCATCAACTGTCTGATTTTACCCTGTCTGACTGAATTTACCCCATCAACTGTCTGATTTTACCCTGTCTGACTGAATTTACCCCATCAACTGTCTGATTTTATCCTGTCTGACTGAATTTACCCCATCAACTGTCTGATTTTATCCTGTTTTACTGAATTTACCCCATCAACTGTCTGATTTGACCCTGTCTGACTGAATTTACCCCATCAACTCTCTGATTTTACCCTGTCTGACTGAATTTACCCCATCAACTGTCTGATTTTACCCTGTCTGACTGAATTTGCCCCATCAACTCTCTGATTTGACCCTGTCTTACTGAATTTGCCCCATCAACTGTCTTATTTTATCCTGTCTGACTGAATTTACCCCATGAACTGTCTAATTTTACCCCATCTGAATTTACCCCTCATCTGACTTAATTTGCCCCGTAACTGTCTAAATTTACCCTGTCTCACTGAATATATCCCTCGATTGTCTAAATTTAACATCTTATGACTGATTTTATAGCCTCTGTCTTTCTGAATTTACCCTCATCTGTCTGATTTACCCTCCTCTGGCGGATTTGAGCCTTTCTGACTGAATTTACCCCTCAACTGTCTGAATTTACCCTCTCACTTGAATGATTTTACCCTGTCTGGCTGAATTTACCCCGTCATCTGTCTGATTTTATCCTGTCTGACTGAATTTGCCCCATCAACTGTCTGATTTTACCCTGTCTGACTGAATTTGCCCCATCAACTGTCTGATTTTATCCTGTCTGACTGAATTTACCCCATCAACTGTCTGATTTTACCCTGTCTGACTGAATTTACCCCATCAACTCTCTGATTTGACCCTGTCTGACTGAATTTGCCCCATCAACTGTCTGATTTTACCCTGTCTGACTGAATTTACCCCATCAACTCTCTGATTTGACCCTGTCTGACTGAATTTACCCCATCAACTGTCTGATTTTACCCTGTCTTACTGAATTTACCCCATCAACTCTCTGATTTGACCCTGTCTGACTGAATTTACCCCATCAACTCTCTGATTTGACCCTGTCTGACTGAATTTACCCCATCAACTGTCTGATTTTACCCTGTCTGACTGAATTTACCCCATCAACTCTCTGATTTGACCCTGTCTGACTGAATTTACCCCATCAACTGTCTGATTTTACCCTGTCTGACTGAATTTACCCCATCAACTGTCTGATTTTACCCTGTCTGACTGAATTTACCCCATCAACTGTCTGATTTTACCCTGTCTGACTGAATTTACCCCATCAACTGTCTGATTTTACCCTGTCTGACTGAATTTACCCCATCAACTGTCTGATTTTATCCTGTCTGACTGAATTTACCCCATCAACTGTCTGATTTTATCCTGTTTTACTGAAATTACCCCATCAACTGTCTGATTTGACCCTGTCTGACTGAATTTACCCCATCAACTCTCTGATTTTACCCTGTCTGACTGAATTTACCCCATCAACTGTCTGATTTTATCCTGTCTGACTGAATTTGCCCCATCAACTGTCTGATTTTATCCTGTCTGACTGAATTTACCCCATCAACTGTCTGATTTTATCCTGTTTTACTGAATTTACCCCATCAACTGTCTGATTTGACCCTGTCTGACTGAATTTACCCCATCAACTGTCTGATTTGACCCTGTCTGACTGAATTTACCCCATCAACTGTCTGATTTTACCCTGTCTGACTGAATTTGCCCCATCAACTCTCTGATTTGACCCTGTCTTACTGAATTTGCCCCATCAACTGTCTTATTTTATCCTGTCTGACTGAATTTACCCCATGAACTGTCTAATTTTACCCCATCTGAATTTACCCCTCATCTGACTTAATTTGCCCCGTAACTGTCTAAATTTACCCTGTCTCACTGAATATATCCCTCGATTGTCTAAATTTAACATCTTATGACTGATTTTATAGCCTCTGTCTTTCTGAATTTACCCTCATCTGTCTGATTTACCCTCCTCTGGCGGATTTGAGCCTTTCTGACTGAATTTACCCCTCAACTGTCTGAATTTACCCTCTCACTTGAATGATTTTACCCTGTCTGGCTGAATTTACCCCGTCATCTGTCTGATTTTATCCTGTCTGACTGAATTTGCCCCATCAACTGTCTGATTTTACCCTGTCTGACTGAATTTGCCCCATCAACTGTCTGATTTTACCCTGTCTGACTGAATTTGCCCCATCAACTGTCATATTTTAACCTGTCTGACTGAATTTACCCCATCAACTGCCTGATTTTATCCTGTCTGACTGAATTTACCCCATCAACTGTCTGATTTTATCCTGTCTGACTGAATTTGCCCCATCAACTGTCTGATTTTATCCTGTCTGACTGAATTTGCCCCATCAACTGTCTGATTTTATCCTGTCTGACTGAATTTACCCCATCAACTGCCTGATTTTATCCTGTCTGACTGAATTTACCCCATCAACTGTCTGATTTTATCCTGTCTGACTGAATTTGCCCCATCAACTGTCTGATTTTATCCTGTCTGACTGAATTTGCCCCATCAACTGTCTGATTTTACCCTGTCTGACTGAATTTACCCTATCATCTGACTGAATTTACCCCATCATCTGACTGAATTTACCCCATCATCTGACTGATTTTACCCTGTCTGACTGAATTTACCTCATCATCTGACTGATTTTATCCTGTCTGACTGAATATACCCCATCAACTGTCTGATTTTACCCTGTCTGACTGAATTTACCCCCAACTGTCTGATTTTACCCTGTCTGACTGAATTTACCCCCAACTGTCTGATTTTACCCTGTCTGACTGAATATACCCCATCAACTGTCTGATTTTACCCTGTCTGACTGAATTTACCCCCAACTGTCTGATTTTATCCTGTCTGACTGAATTTACCCCCAACTGTCTGATTTTACCCTGTCTGACTGAATATACCCCATCAACTGTCTGATTTTATCCTGTCTGACTGAATTTACCCCATCAACTGTCTGATTTTACCCTGTCTGACTGAATTTGCCCCCAACTGTCTGATTTTACCCTGTCTGACTGAATTTACCCCATCAACTGTCTGATTTTATAATTATAATTAATTATTAATTATTTATAATTATTATTATTATTATTTTTTATCCTGTATGACTGAATTTACCCCGTCAACTGTCTGGTTTTACCCCATCATCTGACTGATTTTACCCTGTCTGACTGATTTTACCCCATCATCTTACTGATTTTACCCCATCAACTGTCTGATTTTACCCTGTCTGACTGAATTTACCCCATCAACTGTCTGATTTTACCCTGTCTGACTGAATTTGCCCCCAACTGTCTGATTTTACCCTGTCTGACTGAATTTGCCCCCAACTGTCTGATTTTACCCTGTCTGACTGAATTTGCCCCCAACTGTCTGATTTTACCCTGTCTGACTGATTTTACCCCATCAACTGTCTGATTTTATCCTGTCTGACTGAATTTACCCCCAACTGTCTGATTTTACCCTGTCTGACTGAATATACCCCATCAACTGTCTGATTTTATCCTGTCTGACTGAATTTACCCCATCAACTGTCTGATTTTACCCTGTCTGACTGAATTTGCCCCCAACTGTCTGATTTTACCCTGTCTGACTGAATTTACCCCATCAACTGTCTGATTTTACCCTGTCTGACTGAATTTACCCCATCAACTGTCTGATTTTATAATTATAATTAATTATTAATTATTTATAATTATTATTATTATTATTTTTTATCCTGTATGACTGAATTTACCCCATCAACTGTCTGGTTTTACCCCATCATCTGACTGATTTTACCCTGTCTGACTGATTTTACCCCATCATCTTACTGATTTTACCCCATCAACTGTCTGATTTTACCCTGTCTGACTGAATTTGCCCCCAACTGTCTGATTTTACCCTGTCTGACTGATTTTACCCCATCAACTGTCTGATTTTACCCTGTCTGACTGAATTTACCCCATCAACTGTCTGATTTTACCCTGTCTGACTGAATTTGCCCCCAGCTGTCTGATTTTACCCTGTCTGACTGAATTTGCCCCCAACTGTCTGATTTTACCCTGTCTGACTGAATTTACCCCATCAACTGTCTGATTTTACCCCATCATCTGACTGATTTTACCCTGTCTGACTGAATTTACCCCATCAACTGTCTGGTTTACCCTGTCTGACTGAATTTACCCCATCAACTGTCTGATTTTACCCCATCATCTGACTGATTTTACCCTGTCTGACTGAATTTACCCCATCAACTGTCTGATTTTACCCTGTCTGACTGAATTTACCCCATCAACTGTCAGATTTTACCCTGTCTGACTGAATTTACCCCATCAACTGTCAGATTTTACCCTGTCTGACTGAATTTACCCCATCAACTGTCTGGTTTACCCTGTCTGACTGAATTTACCCCATCAACTGTCTGATTTTACCCCATCATCTGACTGATTTTACCCTGTCTGACTGAATTTACCCCATCAACTGTCTGATTTTACCCTGTCTGACTGAATTTGCCCCATCAACTCTCTGATTTTATCCTGTCTGACTGAATTTACCCCATCAACTGTCTGACTGAATTTACCCTGTCTGACTGAATTTACCCCATCAACTGTCTGATTTTACCCCATCATCTGACTGATTTTACCCTGTCTGACTGAATTTACCCCATCAACTGTCTGATTTTACCCTGTCTGACTGAATTTACCCCATCATCTGACTGATTTTACCCTGTCTGACTGAATTTACCCCATCAACTGTCTGGTTTACCCTGTCTGACTGAATTTACCCCATCATCTGACTGAATTTACCCTGTCTGACTGAATTTACCCCATCAACTGTCTGATTTTACCCCATCATCTGACTGATTTTACCCTGTCTGACTGAATTTACCCCATCAACTGTCTGATTTTACCCTGTCTGACTGAATTTACCCCATCATCTGACTGATTTTACCCTGTCTGACTGAATTTACCCCATCAACTGTCAGATTTTACCCTGTCTGACTGAATTTACCCCATCAACTGTCTGGTTTACCCTGTCTGACTGAATTTACCCCATCAACTGTCTGATTTTACCCCATCATCTGACTGATTTTACCCTGTCTGACTGAATTTACCCCATCAACTGTCTGATTTTACCCTGTCTGACTGAATTTGCCCCATCAACTCTCTGATTTTATCCTGTCTGACTGAATTTACCCCATCAACTGTCTGATTTTACCCTGTCTGACTGAATTTACCCCATCAATTGTCTGATTTTACCCTGTCTGACTGAATTTACCCCATCAATTGTCTGATTTTACCCTGTCTGACTGAATTTACCCCCAACTGTCTGATTTTACCCTGTCTGACTGAATGTACCTTTCATCTGTCTGATTTGACCTCCAGTTAGTAGTTGGTTCTGCAGGTGGAGGTTGATTCAGGTGATTTGTGTGTTACAGTGTGTTTGGTGCAGTATGTGGAGTGCTGGAGATCTCAGATCATCTTATGATTGTAATCTGTTGGTGAGAGTGCTGTGCGCTGCAGTAAAGTGTCAATCTGATTATCTGACAGCTCTGTTATAATCTGAGATAGATGGATGAATGAATCTCAAACAGGAAGTGTGTCAGCTGTGGTGTTTAGTTGAGGAGTTTGTGTATGTAACATACATATGATCTGTCTGCAGATGCCTGCATCCATATATGTGTGATGATGCACTAGAGACGACTTCATTTCCTCATTGGATTACACCTTCTGTCTCGCACTGTATTCGCCCTTGAACTTTCAACCCTGAATTTTACCCAGACATTGACAAACAGCCACCCTCTGTGTTGGTGACGTCCACTCCGGGTCAGAACCATGTGAGGGGTTTTTAATGTTTCTCTTTAGTGGACTGGAGCACTGCCTGTAACCTCCACTCACCCTGCCCCAGTTTATACAAACCCCGCCCCCTCCCTTTAGTCCCGCCCCTCTGTCAATCCAATCTCGCCATGATGTTCCGGGACCAAGTGGGGATTTTGACAGACTGGTTTAAGGGCTGGAATGAGTGTGAACAGACGGTGGCGCTGCTGTCGCTGTTGAAGCGTGTTTCTCGGACGCAGGCGAGATTCCTGCACATCTATCTGGACCACTGGCTGGCCGACTGCACAGAGATACACATACTAGAGGCAGAAGCCAACAATGCAGGTATAAACACTCATATACAACACAAACATTCATGTCACATATTCAGACTTTTATATTTTAATTATTTGATTTGTAAGAAGAGAAATTGTACAGGCATGTAAAAAGTGGTTGACCCAAAAATGAAAAAGTGTCATCATTTCTCTTTCTGTATTTAGAACACAAAAGATGCTTTGATTCTCTTTTCCATAAAATGAAAGCATACAGTGAGAAAAGGACAAACAAAAAAAAATAGTCCATATGACTCAGTCCTGCATTGTCAAAATTTCATTCGTGCTTCCGTCTGTTCATTGTCAATGACAGGATTCCCATTTTTGTCCAGATCCATTAAATTTCTTGAAGGCCTGGGTAGCTCAGCGAGTATTGACACTGACTATCACCCCTGGAGTCGTGAGTTTGAATCCAGGGTGTGCTGAGTGACTCCAGCCAGATCTCCTAAGCAACCAAATTGGCCCGGTTGCTAAGGAGGATAGAGTCACATGGGGTAACCTCCTCGTGGTCGTGATTAGTGGTTCTCGCTCTCAATGGGGCGTGTGGTAAGTTGTGTGTGGATCGTGGAGAGTAGCATGAGCCTCCACATGCTGTGAGTCTCCGCGGTGTCATGCACAACGAGTCACGTGATAAGATGCACGGATTGACGTTCTCAGAAGAGGAGGCAACTGAGACTTGTCCTCCACCACCCGGATTGAGGTGAGTAACTGCACCACCAGGAGGACCTACTAATTAGTGGGAATTGGGCATTCCAAATTGGGAGAAATGGGGATAAAAAAAAAAAAAAAAAAATAAAAAATATATATATATATATATATATATATATATATATGCAGGGTTGGGGAGTAATGGAACACATGTAACAGGATTACGTATTTAAAATACAAAATATAAGTACCTATAATCCACTACAGTTACAATTTAAATCATTGGTAATTAGAATACAGTTACATTCAAAAAGTATTTTGATTACTGAAGAGATTACTTTTGTATTGTCATTTGTTTCATTTAATATTTAGTCCTTTCAGATGGAAAACATTTATTCATATAAATGATGCAATCCAAAGTGCATTTGAACAGCGGTGAAACACTTTCTTATGATGTGTTACATTCATACGAGCAGACAGAGAAGTACGTTTGAAGTAAGTTTGGAGCAGAAGAAATAGAAATAAACCTTGTGTAAATTGTTAGCTTTATGCTAAGCTAAAATGCTATTTCTGGCCATTTTACATGCACATGTTACCAGACATGATCATATTTTTATATCAAGAAAATTCATGTTAGATCATAATTTTTCTTTTTTTCTAGTAAAACCTTTGATATTAGGGCAAAAATCATATTCTTGATAAAATTGTATTGTTTTCCTGTAAAAACATCTAAAAATCCTTAAAACAAGATCAGTTTATCTTGTTTTAGAAACAACACTGCATAAGATATTTGGGTTTTTCAGAGAATGTATTTTTAACAAGTGTATTTTGTCTTACTGTACTGGCAGAGTTTTTATAGTCAAAACAAGTGAAAAAATCTACCAGTGCTGAAGAAGTAATCCAAAGTATTTAGATTACATTACTGACCTTGAGTAATCTAATGGCATACATTACAAATTACATTTTACAGCATGTATTCTGTAATCTGTAGTGGAATACATTTCAAAAGTAACCCTCACAACCCTGTGTATACATTGAAATAAATAAGCTGTGAAACTATTTTGTTTAAAAATGTTAATATTTGAAAAACAAAATTTGTTTTATGAAAAGGCACATTTAGACCACATGACATTTGTAAAATAATTAAATTAATTGTTTTGAGGAATGCTAGAAATGTTTAATTTCTGAAGGTGTTTTTAAAGATTTCCTGTTTCAGTGGCATACCCAAAATTAAAGGCGTATAACTTGACCAAAAAACAACAACAAAAAAAAACAAGGAGGGTCAAGTGTTTGGTATCATTTTAAGGAAAACTTTTCAAATGTTTTAATGATATAGATTATGATAAATTCTGAGATTCTCAGCCTAAGAAACTGCTGAAAAATCACAAAAAGTTTAGCCAAAAATCTACTTTTTTTTTATTTATCTGATTGACATTATATATCTCTGGGTGTAAATAAAATATCTAAGAAAAACTGCTTTTGTTTTGTTCCCAGTCATGTCAACTGTATCTGAGAAAAATATTGTTGATATGACAAAGCAATCAAAAGTTATAACATTACAAAAATTATTTATCATAATGTCCAAAAAACGTCTCCAAGTGTCCAAAAACATCTCCAAACAAATAAAACATAATAATTGTACATAAGAACTAATTACACATGCAAACACAACAATGACTAAAGGTTTGCATAGCATGCAGACATGATTTTAGTAATGAGATTTCACAGAATGAGTTTCATTCTGTGTCATTTGAGTCATCATTGAGTCTGTGTCATGTATTTGGCGCCATCTCCTGGTGGTCATATGTAATATTGTGCTTCATGTGGATTATCTAATGATCTATGCATCTGATTATCTTGTGTGTGGACTCGTTTGAAAGATAATCACCTCATCTAAATAATGATATGTGATATTGTATATTCCCTGTATTTTTCGTGAAGTTATAAGCAAAAAAGAGGCATATAACATAATTATCAAAGACATTTAGCTATTACTCACCATATTTTTGTCTGTGAGTAAAACAAATAGGTTTATATTGTACTCTTTGAGAGTTTTCCAACAACATATGACACATGACCATTTGATGAGTTTGATGTTTTTACTGATTACAATAATATGTACAGTGCAATTTTTTTTTTCTATTATTATTATTTTTTATTTTATAAATGATCAAAACTGAACACTTCTGATTTATCTGCAAATTTCAAAGCACTTGTTCAGTTTTGGTCATAATGTCTACATGCATTGGAAAGTAGAGCTTCTAAACTTTAAAATGATACCTATTTTGTGTTGGCCAAGACTGTAATTATGAATATTTGTAACCTTTATTTATAACACCTTGGACTTTTATTTGTCAGTACCCCTCAATCTTTGAACGTCATGATTGGTTACCAGATTTTTATGGTGTTTTTCTTTTTCTTTTTCTTTTTGGAGCTTGACAGCTCCTGGTCACTATATGCTTTCATTGTATGTAAAAGAGCCTGCCTAACGTCATCTTTTGTGTTCCACAGAAGAAAATCTATCATACAGGTTTGGAATGACATAAGGCTTTGTGAACTATTCCTTTAAAAGGATGAACGTTTAACACAAGTGTTTCTTGTAAATCTGGATCATAATGAATATTGCTGGAGAGCCTTTTACACAAGTTTTTAAGATTTTTCTTTGTCTCTCTCTGTAGCGATCGTCAGTCAGTGGCAGCAGGAGCCAAAAGAGAAAGCTGTGTCTCTCCTGCTCTCTCATCTCCCTCTGCTTCAGCCACGGAACAGCGAAGCCAAGTGTGAATACATGAACCTCCTGCAGAAGGTCTTGAGTCACACCATCGAGAGCAGCCTGTTTGTGGAGGAGAGCCGACAGCTGCTGTCTTACGCCCTCATTCACCCCGCCACCACCCTTGACGACCGGAACTCTCTCGCCATGTGGCTCAATCACCTGGAGGAGCATCTGTCCTCGCGGCCACCGCCGCCCGGACCATACCATCATGCCCGACAGGGCTCAGACGAGTGGCCGGGTTCTGCTGAGTCCCTGGAACCGTCGTACAACTGGCAGGAAAATCTGCCGTCCACATGCAGCTCGCCGGCTGGACAGAACGGACACATGCCTTTCCCTGGCACGGGTGGAGTGACCTCACCTGTCAACAACAGCAGCAACACCGGTAAAGAACACAGAGAGAACAAACTGTCAATGAATACACCTTGTATCAACTTCCAAAAGTTTTTTAAATATATTGATTGGATATGTTAGCAAATTGGAAGGTACCTTGCGATTAAGTTTTGATATTTGCTCAGCAGGATTCTCTGGTCAGGTTCAGCCAAGCCCAATGAAGCCCTCAATGTCACTCACACCTGTCAATCAGCCAGCCTGTTGCTCTGATTGGCTAAACCAGGATGAAGGGGGTGGATGTCAGGGTGTGGCTGGAGCAGAACATGCCCCTCTTTCACCCCAGAGCAGCGTTGCATCATCGGGGAGTGAACAGACGGAGGAACAGAGCAACACACGCAACACTTTCCATGAGGACGGCAGCGGAATGAAAGGTGACAACAATCACTAAACCCGCTACACTTGTTACATATACTACGGAAGCCCTGAATCACTCTGTAAAATATTTTTCACTGTGTGAAACTTTTTTTTTTTTAGGTTTACTTTCCTGAGCCTATGTCCTACAAATATTTTTTTTCTATCTAAATTTTGTTTTTCTCTAACAATATTTTTCTTTCTATCTACATTTTTTTTTCTTTCTATCTAAAAATGTATTTCTGTCTAAAAAAATATTTTCTCTCTAAATTTATTTGTCAAAAAAAAAAAAAAATTCGGCCTAAATTTTTTTTGTAAACTTTTTTTGCGTAAAATTGTTTTTTCGCTCTACTTTTTTTTTTTCTCTAAAAACTATAATTTATTTTTCTCTAATTTTATTTGTTTTTCTGTCTATAAATTTGAGGATTTTTTTTTTTTTTTTTTAGACAGAAAAAAAAATATTTGTAGGACAGACTCAGGAAGGCACTAATTGCCTAGTGAAATGTTTTTTTCACAGTGCGGTTCAAGGCTTCCTTAAAACACATTACTCGTGTGTGTGTCTATAGTTTTTATCATTCCTGTTTGTTGCCTGTGGTGTGTTTGTGTGTGATATTTCTCTTCCAGATGTGCCCGTCTGGCTCAAGAGTCTTCGTCTGCATAAATATGCATCACTCTTTTCTCAGATGACCTACGAAGAAATGATGATTCTCACAGAGCAACACCTGGAGTCACATGTGAGCTCCGCCCTGCTCAACATCATCTAGCCAATCAGCTCAGGCTTTGTCTAAATGTCACATTGGTATACAAGTGATCCTGTTTGCAAAGTGATCACTTAAAAACCTCAAAATATCAGGCCTGAAAACGTTGTTAGCTTAGAAATTTATATAGTGAATGTACATTTGTCTATTTATATTCTGCTCTAAAATATTGCATGCATTAGAAATAGCTTTTTTTGTGATGATGCTGGTCAAAATGGGTCTGTCCCACATTTACCACTCATATTAGTATTGGGTAAATTACTCAAAAAATTAACTACAAATTTTTTCTCTGTAACCAGATTACTTAATCACAGTACTTATTACTTGTAAGGAACTTTCAGTAACACTTTTCACAAGAAAAGTTAGTTTTTCCCTTCAACAAACTCAAAATAATGTCTGTAATTCCGTGTTCATTGTCACACGCTAGTCACACACTAAGCACCACACGTTTCTCCCTTGTTAGGGTGCGCACACGCAAACAGACATGAACGTAATTTATGTTTTAAATGTATGCTATCTAAATAATATTTTTTCAGAAATGTGTAACAAGTAATTTACTGAATTGAAAGTCAGTAACTGTAATATGATTACAAGAATTCATAATGCAGTGTTGAAACATTTGACTTGAAAGTAGTGCTGTCAGTCAAAACAATTTAATTACATAATTTTTCATTACTAAACGCGATTAATCACAGATTTTGAAAGTGCTGAAATTTCACTTTGTATATACTTCTTTTCCAGTCAAAATGTATTTATTTCCATCTTAGGAAAGAAAACAAAACAATATGTAGCAATATAATGCTTTATTAACATTTTCCAAACAAAGCCTTCCACAGTATAAAGATAGAAATGCTCTAAAATCTCACCAATTCAAGTCACATCAAACGTTTCCCAAAGTCTAAGTGGGAGTTTGACTAATTGAAAGAACTAGTCTCCACATAGGTTGCATATTCATTACAGTGTGCATTAAATCTCTTAAACTCTCATCCTTCACAAAATTAATAATTTGTTACAGCAATCGTGAAGCTGCGGTCATGATTCGCGTCAGGGCGTCATGCATCGCTTTGAACTTCACATGAAAAGCGCTTGCGAACAAAAACGTCTCATTCTGCGTTTTGGTGATAGTTAAGACTTGACATGCTTCTGTAGTAATTAAATTGTGTTAAGAGCTTCTTTCTCCATCATTTTATCACTGACACAACTATTGTGTGTGTTTGTCAGTGTAATGACTCTGGGCGGACACATCACAAAGGTTCCGCACTACTTCGACCAGTGTTTATTTTGGTTTATGCTTTATTAACGGTAAATGTGCTAATCGCGATTAAGAAAATTGAACGTATTTAACTTGTTAAATAAAACTCATGCTTTAATGCATTAACTTTGACTGCTCTACTTAAAAGTAATTAGATTACAGGAATTACTTTGTAATCAGATTACACCCAACACTACTCATGATTGAATGACTCACCAATCAGAGCTCAGCATTTATTGTTTGCATTGCGTTGTTTCTTTCAGAACGTTACAAAAGGAGCTCGACACAAGATCGCGCTGAGCATACAGAAACTCAGAGAACGCCAGAGCATCCTGAAATCTCTAGAAAAGGTGAATGACTAAACTATGAAGAATCTCAGGATTTTCATCTTAAAAATGTTTATCCTGCTAATCGTAGAATGTGCCGTTAACTGCAGGATATTCTGGAAGGCGGGAATGTTCGGAATGCTTTACAAGAGCTCCAGCAGATCATCATCACGCCAATCAAAGCTTATGCCCTGCCCACTGCTGCCCAGAAAGAGGTGGAGCCTGGAGTTATACCTGGGGATAAAGCGGCCAATCCTGGCGAAGAGAAGGAAACAGAGGGGTTCCAGACCCACAATCCTCCACCGTGTGATGGAGAGTCTTCTCCTGCACCCATCTCTGATGGAGATATCGCTGGACAATTCACACGCGTGATGGGGAAAGGTACATGCACACATACACGTGAAGCCTGATTTATTTTGTGCATATTTCTGTTTGTGTGTTAATATTTCTGTGTTTTTCAGTGTGTACACAGTTGTTGGTGTCCAGGCCAGATGAGGAGAATATCAGCTGTTACCTGCAGCTCATAGAGAAATGTCTGACACATGAGGTGAGACACATTTATTCTCATCTGCGTTCTCTTCTCAAGGGTTTTAGTACTGTTCTATATTTTATTTATGCTGGATTTCATGTCCGAAGTTCATGGCATAACTGCTCTTTAATGCTCAAGGCTGTTTGTAAGTGTGACTGTGTCTTCGTCAGGCGTTTACAGAGACGCAGAAGAAGAGGCTGTTGTCATGGAAACAGCAGGTGCTGAAGTTACTCCGCCTCTTCCCGCGGAAAACCATGATGGATAGCGGGGTGTACCGGAGAGGGTGTGTGTCTGTCAATCTTTTTATGCTTGAAGTCAATATAGTCAAAATGAACTTTTTTTCTTATTATAAACGATTCATCAGTGTATATTACTGTAAAAAACAAAATATCACTTTCTCCACCTATAAAACAATGTGACCAAGGCCACATGGCCAGGGAGAAAAATAATATCATAGCCTAACATGGTTCTATCAAGTCCTGCTGGATAAAAAGTTCTGTTAAAATATTGTTTCTTTCTAAAATGTGTCGCATTACAGAAAATAAATGAGTTACGAATTCATTTTAACCCTTTAAGCTCTGAAGGTGTTTGGTATCATTGTAAAGAAAACTTTTCAAATTTTACATATTTGATACATTCTGAGACTCTTAGCCTAAGAAACTGCTCAGAAATCACAAAAACATTCGCCAAATATTAACTTTTTTTCTATTTCTTATTTTTCAAAATTGACATTATATGTCTCTGGAGGTAAATAAGCTCAGAAAAACTGCTTTTTTCCCCAATTATGTCAACTGTATCTGAGAAAATTGTTGTGTTGGTACGACAAAGCAATACAAAGTTATAGTATTACAAAAATAATTTATCAGTGTCCAAAAAATGTCTCCAAACAAATAAAACATAATAATTGTACATAAGAACTAATTACACATGCAAACACAACAATGACTAAAGGTTTGCATAGCATGCAGACATGATTTTAGTCATGAGATTTCACAGAATGAGTTTCATTCTGTGTCATTTGAGTCATCATTGAGTCTGTGTCATGTATTTGGCGCCATCTCCTGGTGGTCATATGTAACATTGTGCTTCATGTGGATTATCTAATGATCTATACATCAGATTATCTTGTGTGTGGACTCGTTTGAAAGATAATCACCTCCTCTAAGTAATGATATGTGATATTTTATGTTCAGTTTGTTTTTCATGAAGTTATAAGTGAAAACGTGGCATATAAACAACACCAACATAATTGTCAAAGACATATTCTTAGCTATTACTCACTATATTTTTGTCTGTGAGTAAAACAAATGGGCTGGTTGTATTTTACTCTTTGAGAGCTTTCCAACAACATATGACACATGACTATTTGATCAGTTTGATGTTTCTACTGATTGCAATAATACGTACAGTGCAATCTTTTTTAAATAAATTATGAAAACTGAACACTTCTGATTTGTCTGCAAATTTCAAAGCACTCGTTCAGTTTTGGTCATAATGTCTACATGCATTGGAAAGTAGAACTTCGAAGCTTTCAAACATGAACAGACTGTAGTTATTAATATTTTGACGCAAATGTTTTTTCTCACTGGCCCATCTGAGCTTAAAGGGTTAATGTGTCTGAAATTCATTAAATGAATAAATTCTCATGTGTGTTTGCAGGTGGCCGGCATACGGCTCCAACTCTCTGCCCACAGCTGGATCTGTGAGTGCAGGTTTGGGTCGCCGGGGTCAGAGGTCATTCCAGATGCCCCCGCGAGGAGCTCCTCCTCCCGGCCGCTTGGGGCTGATGACTGCTGCTGGTCTGACCGGAGTGTCACCGCGACACGTGCTAGCGAACCCCGCGGCCGTCACTGCACAGGGCCGACAGGTCATAATAACACACAGTACTGCATTGTTCACTGTAGAGGTCTGCAAAAGCCTTAACCAACCCGACCCGAACGGTACTGTCAGATTTTAAGTCTGAACCTGAAATCGCTCACTCTCTTTATAATCTCTTCTCCATAATAGTACATTTGTTGTGAACGGCCCCTAACTCATCCTTTCGTGTGTGAAAGAGAATGTGTACATGAAACCAGTTACTTTTAGAAACCTGAACCCGAAGTCTAACTTGAAAAAATTACCTGAACCTGGTGGTTTCTCAGTTTCCATCGGGCTCGCATCGGGTTGCAGACCTCTATTCACTGTGAACACATCTGAATCAGTAGTCATAATCAGTGCAAGACTAATCAGTGTTTTTTTTATTAATGGCCAACACCAATATCTAGAGATCAAGATGGTGATATATATATATATATATAAGCTTAATGAGCGCAAATGAGAAGTACACAAAAGTGCAGTTATATGAACACTTATTTTACACAGTAGATTCAAGATTCAGTACTGCCATGCCAACCTAGTTGGATAGTATGGAGTTTGTAAGGAATTTGCTCATAAAAATGACAATAATAGCATCAAGAGCATGTACATGAGTATTGTAGACATGACATGAAAACACCAGACAGATTAGAGCCACATTTGCCATATTCAGAATTCACTGCAAATAAAAATATATATATATTTTTTACATTTACAGTTATGCATTTGGCAGACATTTTTATCTAAAGTGACTTACAGCGCATTCAAGATATATGTTTTATCACTTTGTGTGTTCCCGGGGAATCGAACCCATGATCTTGGTGTTGCTACACGAACCCACATTATTAAAACTAATCAGCCAAAGTGGACATGATTATTGACATGCTCACGGTCTGAAAATGACCAAATATCATCCGATAGCATTGGTCTTTCACTGGTGCCAAATTGATGTATTGGAGGAAGACTAGAGTAAAAGTTTGGAGAGATTTCTGCCTCAAGGTTCAATCGGATCGATCAGTTACAGACGTGTGTGTGTGTGTGTGTTTCAGAACCTGTGGTTTGGGAATCCAGGAGGCAGTAACAGCATGCCGAGTCAGAGCAGAAGTTCTGTTCAGAGGACTCACTCACTTCCTGTGCACACATCTCCACAAACCATGCTCCTGTTCCAACAACAAGGTACTTACACACAGTCACAACAGCAGGGTAGGGTTGCACCAGCTGTGCGTAAGGTCTCACTTAAAGTGGAATGTAAAGTTCACACTAAGGGCTTAGTAACTACTAGTTAGTTTGTAAGTAAGTCAGTGCTTAATTTGGTTGCACCTCCAGTTCTTAAGGCAAGACTTTTTTGTCGTTGTTGATATTCTCCCCATTTTCTCCCCAATTTGGAATGCCCAATTCCCAATGCGCTCAAAGTCCCTGTGGTGGCGTAGTGACTCGCCTCAATCCGGGTGGCGGAGGACGAATCTCAGTTGCCTCCACGTCTGAGACCGTCAAAGACCACGTGGCTTGTTGAGTGTGTTACCGCGGAGACGTAGCGCGTGTGGAGGCTTCACGCTATTCTCCGCGGCATCCACGCACAACTCGCCACATGCCCCACCGAGAGCGAGAACCACATTATAGCGACCACGAGGAGGTTACCCCATGTGACTCTACCCTCCCTAGCAACCGGGCCAATTTGGTTGCTTAGGAGACCTGACTGGAGTCACACAGCACACCCTGGATTCAAACTCGTGAACTCACGAACTCCAGGGGTGATAGTCAGTGTCAATACTCGCTGAGCTACCCAGGCCCCCAAAGGCATGACTTAACTAGTACGTTAAAGCTCTCAGCAAAGTAATGCAGAGTTGCAAAATATGACATTTAACTAAAGTGATCCAATAAGCAGCCTTTAATTTGAACACCAAAGTGTTTAAATGCAGTGCATTGATGTTCAAACCTTGTTTTTTCACATAACTGTCAGCTGTAATAAATGTTATCCCCATTTAAATATGATATGTAATAAAAGTAGATTTCATAAATGATATGAAAGTATATTTAGCCTATGTAAATAATATTATTCAGGAACTGTATCTAAAATTAATAAAGGGCAATAAATACTAATAAAACAGGCTGGAAAAATGGACATTTATTCATTTTAATATCCTGTATATATTTTGAATGTGTTGAAACTTGACACCGCAGAGTGCACTGTTAGATCGGTTTCATGCTGAAGAGACACTAAGAAGTACATAATGTTCTCTCTCTTAAATATAAATGAGTGTAAATGTCAACATCATCATATATGTCGAAAAGGTTTGAAGTCTGTCACGCAAAACATGAGCTCATTGATTTTATTCCAACCGTTACACCTGGTCGGAGGCTGCTGTAAATATTTAGTTTATACGTAGGATTACATTCTACATTAGTTTAATGGTGCAATACTCAAATATTTAGCGGTGCAGAAAATTGATTATTGATTTGAAACTAGAAACACCCCTTTCATGGGCAGCAACTCTTTTAATACTGATTCATACACACCACACCAATAGCACTTTTGACTAGCACTAATGCTCAATAGAGCTGTTCAGCTTGTAGTCCTAAAACCCGGAAGTCTAATGCATCATGGGTTCTTGTAGGATTTTCCTATGGGTTTTTATCTTATGGGTTTCCATGTATCGTCAAGTAATGTTTACTACAGACCTTGTTTTACACAAGTTCAAAACCCCTTTATAAATCCTGAGGGAACCCATGATGACAAATTGACGTCACGGCTGAACAGCTCTATTCCAATACAGTTTGCACAAACACACAGAAGATACACAAATATTGGGTGAAATAGTGAATTTTGGATTATATGATTCTATTTTGTATCAATAATTGAATGAGTTAAATAAGAATAATGCAGAATCATTTTGCTGCCTATTCTTTGGAATAGTGAGCCTGTTTACATGCACACCATTATGCTGATAGCTCCAAAAATCAGCTTATTTGATCTTGTAATCTAAACAGACTTTGAGATTAAAAAAAAGAAAACGGGCTAGAAAAGAGGTCATTCTTTTGAACTGTCACGCTAAAGTGAAGCATGACCAATGTAGTCTGATTCACAAGCAAATGACTCTTTGAACCGGTTCTTTTAATGAATAGTTTAAAAGACTCAGAATCACACGAGTTTCCGGTTTGAATTAGTCAGACCAAATCTTCATTGAATGATTGCTGTTACTGAATCAGCATTGGTGGATTTTGTCCTCCAAATCAAAGTCAAGTGGTGTAACCAACATGTAGGATGTCGTGTGACAACAATATCAGGTATTTTTACATTTTTATAAAAAGGCACATTTTGTTCAGGTCAAATGGAGTAACCCTAAGAAAACTTCTTGATATTTGTCACTATAAAATGTATGATATTTAAAAAAATAAAAATAGTTTACCTTTAAAAAATACATTTTGAAAACTTTTTTGAAATGAGTTAGTTGTGTTTATTCACTCATGTTTTAATACCTTTTACTTGATGGTAACACCACATGACATTTTTAAAGTCATTAAATCGATCATAAAAGTCATAAAATGTTTTGTAGTAAATGCTATAAATGTTTTTCAAAAATGTATGAGAAATGTATGAGCGAGACTAGATTTGTAAAAGATTTCTCATTTTTCTCACCTTGGACAACCTTATTATCTCACCTTTATCCATTGGACTGAAATACCATTTCTTTGTTTGTTTTAAACTATATTTCTCCAGTGTAATTTATATTCAGAGCCACTTTTACTGATGTCTATACTTTTGTTTTTGTTCCCAGAATGCCAAGTTCCAGGGACGGATCTGGAGATCAACCCCACGCTGGAGTCACTGTGCCTCAGCATGACAGAGCATGCCTTAGGGGGTACAACCAATCACAGCACAGCAATACACTGCAACACCCAATCACAGCGCAGCTGTACACTGCAACACCCAATCACAGCGCAGCTGTACACTGCAACACCCAATCACAGCGCAGCAATACACTGCAACACCCAATCACAGCGCAGCTGTACACTGCAACACCCAATCACAGCGCAGCTGTACACTGCAACACCCAATCACAGCGCAGCTGAGCACTGCAACACCCAATCACAGCGCAGCTGAGCACTGCAACACCCAATCACAGCGCAGCTGAGCACTGCAACACCCAATCACAGCGCAGCTGAGCACTGCAACACCCAATCACAGCACAGCTGTACGCTGCAACACCCAATCACAGCGCAGCTGTGCGCTGCAACACCCAATCACAGCGCAGCTGTACACTGCAACACCCAATCACAGCGCAGCTGTGCACTGCAACACCCAATCACAGCGCAGCTGAGCACTGCAACACCCAATCACAGCACAGCTGTACGCTGCAACACCCAATCACAGCGCAGCTGTGCGCTGCAACACCCAATCACAGCGCAGCTGTACACTGCAACACCCAATCACAGCGCAGCTGTGCACTGCAACACCCAATCACAGCGCAGCTGAGCACTGCAACACCCAATCGCAGCGCAGCTGAGCACTGCAACACCCAATCGCAGCGCAGCTGTGCACTGCAACACCCAATCGCAGCGCAGCTGTGCACTGCAACACCCAATCGCAGCGCAGCTGTGCACGGCAACACCCAATCGCAGCGCAGCTGAGCACGGCAACACCCAATCGCAGCGCAGCTGAGCACTGCAACACCCAATCGCAGCGCAGCTGTACACTGCAACACCCAATCACAGCGCAGCTGTACACTGCAACACCCAATCACAGCGCAGCTGAACACTGCAACACCCAATCACAGCACAGTTTCATTTGTAATTTTACACCGTTACAACTGAGAATCACTAATGACAGTTTATCTAATTCTTTCTCTCTGTTCGCAGATGGAATGGACAGAACATCGACAATATGAAAACAAACAAACTCTTCACCACTTCATCACCGTGTCGGTTGGCCGGTGCTCCAGTAGCCCAACACACACACACACACACACACACACTCAAACAAAACGAGTCACTACAAATCACACAAAACTAACTGTGTATATGTTCTCTAATATTTTTCTACTTTATTGTACTTAACTAAGTTTATTATAAACGGAACACAGAAAACTATTATATAACAGAAGGGAGAGCAGCAGTAGTGGAAGACGGAAGCAAACGTTGTTTGTTTGGCTGGAGCGCTGATATGGAATGGTGCTGTTTCAAAGGGCTTTGGGCTGTTGAGAGATGATCATTTCATCGGTAGCTGTTCATCTAAATGATGCTGACCATTACATCCGCTTCCTGTGTCCATCTGCTGTCTGTCTGCATGAACTCTCACCTCCCAAGATGGATTTCTTGTTGCTTTTCTGCGTTCTCACGTGAATAAATGGCAGGTGGAATGCACGACTGTTTGACCTGTACGCGTTCATTTCACGAGTCCCTTATTCCTGTATATTTATCTATTATAATATCGTTGCGTTCTTATTTCTGTTGAGGTACAAGAGGTTTCTTAGCACTTATATATACGTAACATGTTTACCGGGGCGTCACTACAGCGCACTCTGTCTGTGATCGTTTTCCTGTCACGCAGATTTGTAGTGGTTTTGTAAATATGCAGGTATAGGAATATGAGCAAAGAGTCTTTATCCAGATGATTTTTATACACGGCTGTTATGCAGAGGGGGATTGTGGGAGCTATCGTTCTGCGAGATCGAGCTGTGCTCGTCCGTTAACGATGTTCCTTCAACCCTTCAATCCTCCGTGACTGACAGGGACGTCTACTAATGATTGACTCCGCCTGACTGACTGATGCACAAACCCACCAATCAGATTCCATTTCAGTTTCATCTCTATTTCCTCCCTTGCCACGAGAGCCCGCTTCAGAGATTTGACTAATCACAACGGTGCTTATAGGTATGTGTTTCATTCATATGGGGCGTCTGTTCTCTTGGGATGGTACAGTCTGTAAGAATCCCGTTCGGCCTTACGGAGTGTCAGAGTAAGTGTGTGTGTGTGTGTTACTCTGGTCATAACGCTGTTTGTGATGAGTGTGAAAGGTCACGGGTCTCTCTGTTTTATACCTCTGTCAGAGCTGCTCTACATCGAGTAAAAATGTATTGATTGAAAAACATGTTTGTTTTCTTCATTTCTGTAAGAATTCACTCTGTTTCGCAGTCTACATGGGTGAATCTCACAAAACCTGTCAAGAACATGCCCAGCTCATATTTCACCCCATATTTGAAAGACAATAACAAGTTATATTTGGCTTAATGAAAAGGCATTTTTTAGGGCATGTTTACCCCAAAATTGTCATGCGGAAGCCCTGAACCGCACTGTAAAAAAAAAATTTGTGACTTTTTTTTTTTTTTTTTTTTTTTTTTTTTAGGTGTCTTAGTGGCTTCCTGACATAGGCTCAGGAAAATTATTAAAAAAAAAAAAAAAAAAATTATATATATATATATATATATAACTTTTTTATTTTTTTTATACTTTTTTTTCACAATTTTGTTTTCGCAAAAAAAAATAATAATAATATATATATATATATATATATATATATATATATATATATATATATATATCTTTTATTTTTTATTTATTTTTTTGTATTTTTTTTTTTTTTTTCTCTCCAAAAAAAACATCTCTTGAGGAGAATTTTTTTTTTTTTTTTTTTTGAAAAAAATGTTTTCACCTCGTGAATTTTTTTTTTTTCACAGTGCTGTTCAGGGTTTCTGTACATTACTGTAATGTAAAAAAAAAATGGATATATTATTTATATTGTAAATTACATTATTTGGTGTACTAAATTTAATTTATGCAGATTTTAATGAGAAAAAAAAAGTGTTTGGACAGACAGTTTTCATGATCACAGTTTTTTCAGTACCTAATGAAAATGTTATTTATGCAAAATAAAATGACTTCTTTTTTCTTTTAATTTTGAGGTGAAATATGACCCACACATTTCTTTGAGAGATTCGCCCGTATATTGAAATGGAAGCATTTAGAACGACGTTCTGTCAGACTGTCGATGTTTTCACCTGTCAAGAGTTCACTCAGGACCCATCACACTATGCAAATACTCACAGATTCTATTTGTAATCATAACTGCATTGATATATTCAGTTTGAGATATGATGGTTTGAGAGTTTTTTCATTAAGCAAATTAATATGTAGAAATGTCTAGAAACACAAACGTGCTTTAGATTTATTTGGGGAAAATACAGTTCTGAACTGAGACACATGTTCTTCCTGTTAAAGACCAAAATGAGAGAGAACTTAAGATCGATTATAAAGAAATGTTTAAAGCCTTCAGTCTTTCACATGTTTATTCGACGTCACTGTTCATGTTTATTCTCTCTGTGTACAGCCTGGTGCTGCTTCACACTTCAGTTGTGTGTCTGAACTGATCATTGATATTAGTGTGAGGTCATGACGGGGTCAGGAACCCCTGGAAGAACCTGGAGTAATGCTCAGAACCTCCTTCCTCTGTTTCCATGTGTGCAAAACGAGTTGAGAAGCTTTAAACGAGGGGTTGTCATTCCAAAGATGTGTTGCAGCAGACGCATGTCCTCTGGTTTGTCTGTCTGTCTGTCTGACTGTCTGTCTGTCTTTCTCACGCGGTGAGACCTCTGACTGTGAATCTCTGTACAGGCCGTCTCCTGGGCGAATGCTTGAGATCGGACACAGATGAAAGGCGCTTGGCATGAGATATTATTATTATTATTATTATTATTATTATGTTATTACTGACATCTTGAGTGATAGGACTTGTGTGTGTTGTTCTGTTTGGTTCAATTCTTCTAATATCTTTGTCATGCTTCTTACCTGAATGGACGTCAGAATGGTAATAAATTGTTCATGTTTTGCTATTACTGATGGATTTTGTTGACTCTTTCCTTTCAGTACATATTCACTTATTTTAAATTCATGCATTTGTCATAATGTCTTTCATTCAGGTTAAGTTTCATTAAGCCAGCATAGTTGAATTAGGTCAAATTAATGTACTATAGTATTTTTAACTCAACTTCATTAGGTTCATCAAACTCAATTTATTAAGGTTTATTTAATACATTTCTTATGTCGGTCCAACTTAATTTAATTAATCATTAGTATATTCCATGTGAACACGTGAAAGGACAGTGAGACTATTGCACTGTGAATGTAATATCAGTCAACTGTTTATAGAGTACAGCACTCGAATAAAGTATCACCTGAAAGTGTACGTTCATCCACAACCTAATCACAACTGCCAATGTTCACCACAGTGGTAACCCCCAAAACTCCAGCATAACAGACACTCTTTTTAATTATCAATATTACCAATAAATACCAATATTACAGAACATTAAACATTCTCATCCTGCTCAAAAAGGCATGAAATAACACTTAATTTCAACATTTGTTCTCCCTATTCAGTCCGATATTTATGATATGAATTATAGAACAATTCAATTTTCACTTGTTAAAACTAAAGAAATGGAATACTAGTGAAAGTGCACATTTTATTCTATCAGTACTTACATTTGCACAAGTAAAAATGTTAATTCTTTAAAAAAAAAAATACAATTGTTCATTTAGTTCATTTTAGTACATAGTGCATTAACTAATGTTAACAAACACATCTTTTGATTTTAAAAGTGCATTAGTATATGTTGAAATTTACTGAAATTGACAACATTTACTAATCTTGGTTAAAGTATTGTTCATTGTTAGTTCATGTTAACTAATGTTGTTAACCAATGTCAACAAATGCAACATGCTAAAACATGCTAGCAACACCTAGCAAAGTGTTAAAATATGTTAGTAACATGTTAGCATCATGCTAACACATGCTAGCATCATCCTAATGTTTCTGGTCCTGCTCGACTCGCTCTGAGCGGGATTTGAACCGGGGGTCTCCGGCATGGGAGGAGGGCGCACTAACAAGAAGGTTAAAGGCTACAGCCTCTAGCGTCAGTCGCTAGTGCGCCTTTTGAGGCCCAGGGAGTGAGGTATACACACTGAACCGCTACCATTACACTTACCTCCCTCAAACCTCACTCCCATCTGGGTCACGGCACCACTGTAACCGGTCCTGCATGACCCGCTCCAAACAGGATTTGAACCAGGATCTTCGGCATGGGAGGTGGGCGTGCTAACGAGGCGGTTAAAGGCTACAGCTTCTAATGTCAGTCGCTAGTGTGCCTTTTGAGGCCAGGGGAGTGATGTTTACACACTGCACAGCTACCTACCAGCTAGCTACCATTACACTAACACATGTTAGCAACACCTATCTAAGTGCTAAAACATGCTAGCAATATCTTGGTAAATGTGAAATATGCTAGCATCATGTCATGCTAAAACATGCTAGCAGAGCCTAGCTACATGCTAGCAACATCTGGCAACTAAAACTTCAATATTTTCTAGATTTTACTAGATCTGGACTTTTAAACTTGATTAAACTTTTAGACCAGGCTTTTTCAAGCCAACCTAAAAGTTTGTCCACAAACTTCTATTTGTCTAGTTGTAAAGTGTTACTTTGTAATATAATTATAATATAATTAAATTCTTACTAGGTGAAATTAATTCAAAAATAATTTCAAAATCAGCAATGCATTTTAAATGCATTTTATCCTTTTTAAACCAATAATAACATTGTAATTGTAATTATAGTGCAATAATTAATTATAGTCCGTTTGATTTATAACAAGAAAAAATGCATATGTAGTTTGATTTTTTTTTTGTAAGAGTGGCAATGTTGATTTCAGATAACTGTAATGTTATTGTAGTTAGAATGCCTTTTAAGATATCTTTTTCTTTTCTTTTTTAACATTTTTATCCCCTTTTCTCCCCAATTTTGGAATGCCCAATTCCCACTACTTAGTAGGTCCTCCTGGTGGTGCAGTTACTCACCTCAATCCAGGTGGAGGAGGACAAGTCTCAGTTGCCTCCGCTTCTGAGACCGTCAATCCGCGCATCTTATCATGTGACTCGTTGTGCATGACACCGCGGAGACTCACAGCATGTGGAGGCTCATGCTACTCTCCACGATCCACGCACAACTTACCACACGCCCCATTGAGAGCGAGAACCACTAACCGCGACCACGAGGAGGTTACCCCATGTGACTCTACCCTCCCTAGCAACCGGGCCAATTTGGTTGCTTAGGAGACCTGACTGGAGTCACTCAGCACGCCCTGGATTCAAACTCGCGACTCCAGGGGTGATAGTCAGCGTCAATACTCGCTGAGATACCCAGAACCCCCCTTTTAAGATATCTTTATCTCCAATTTATTGAAATACCAAATGTAACATGTTGAAAAACCTTCCCAGATATCTAGGAAAGAAACCTGAGATGACAGAAGTGCTAAATGCAATAAATCTGAACTGATAATAAGCTGCTTTGAATCCAAACTTCAACTTGCTGATTTTTTTACAGCTTCATTGGGGTTTCAATCTGGGTTTGTCGAGTAACAAGCTGTTTAGACATGGCTTTAGTATTTAATCAACATCTACTAAAATCACGATTCTAAATTGATTCGGTTGTTATTTACATTTATTGATGTTATTGTGGCTGCACATGTCTCTAAACAACCCTGAGTGCGCGCGCATGGCGCATACAGTATCAGTGCGCAGGCACGCAGCGGGAGCGCGCATACAGGCTTTATTGGTGCGCGGGCACGCAGCGGGAGCGCGCATACAGTATCAGTGCGCGGGCATGCAGCGGGAGCGCGCAGGGTTCATCATGTCCTCCAGGTGTATTTTCCTTTAGTCACACCACAGACATCCGTGATCAAACCTTCATCTTCATCATCAGCATCTTCATCATCTCTCCTGCTGTGTGTGTGTATGATGCGACTGTTTGTTTTCTGGACAGCGGTGTGTGTTCTGTATACTGGAGGTGAGTACAAATACACATTACAGAAATTATTACACCAAAACATATGGATGAAAATCAGTTTATGTCCGGTACCTATAAATAATCTTTCTGTTCGCATCTGATGGAGATATCTGCGATATAAACGGATGTATGACGTCATTATACTGCAGGATTTACCATGTTACATAATACAGTCAATTTGCCCTCAAAATTGACCATCAAACATCTTTGATTTATTATGATATGTGATATTTGTGCTGTATAGTGTTTAACTGGTTTATTTGAGCTCTTAAAGTGAGACAGAAATAACAGGCTTAAGTGTGTCTGAAATATACATTTACAACCGTGACTGTAAAATTAGAAGATTAGCGGTTAATTAACGGTTTTGATGATCATTAAAGTGTTGATGAAACGCATTTATATTGCAGGACAAACGCAAGTCAATAAACACATCAGATTCTTCCAATAGACGCCAACAGAGAGGCCTCATTATTATTCATGTTTTAATGAACCTCTTCATGAATATTCAACAGCAATGATGAATTCATGATGAGTGTTAAATATGTAAATGATTGAGAATGAAGATCCTGTTAAGAGTTTAATCTTCTTAAAGCTGCTTACAAACGAGGCTGCTTTCACTGTTAAACGTTTGTCAAAGCTTTAGTTAAACACAATTGTATACTGTGTTTTGTTTTCAGGGTTATTTTATGTCAGTGACGTCACTGACGCTTATGTTTTTAGTTTCTGAGTTTAAAGTCATTTTGATATTTTTTTCTCGGGGTTAAAGTAAAAAATGTCATGTGGTGTAACTGTCCAGTATATTTAAATGTTCAATACAAGTTGAGATCAATCAACAGCATTTATGGCATAATGTGGATTACCACAAAATTAATTTCGATTCGTCTTTTCTTTATAAAAGCACAAATGTGTGTTCCAGTGAGACACTTACAATGGAAGTCAATGGGGTCAATCTGTAAACATTAAAATACTCACTGTTTCAAAAGTATAGACACAAGACATAAACAATATGTGTGTTAACATGATTTTACTGTCATAAAACCACTTACTAACCGTATCTTTATAACCTCGTACGACCCCGCGTGCACGTGTGGACGTTGTATTTTGGCTTTGCTATACTCAACGCATAATTTAAATGAATAAAAACGGACTGAATACTGTTCACAAGACTCTAGACTGTCATTTAAGGGTGAAACTTCAGCCGCACGAGTCACGTGACACAACAACATGACACAACTTCATTTCCGTGAAGCGTTTCTACATGTGCAGCACCAACAAAAGTGCCTCTGATAAGAAATCTCTTTAAGTTTCTTCACTGAAACCTGTTTGGGTGTAAAGAGTAGAGTCTCTAGTTTCATTTGATATGCCGCTTTAAAAAATCAGTTCATTCTTCGAGCGTCAACATGCTGATAAACATGATGTGCACATATGTGGACACTGGAACTGCATTTCCTCAAAAGTAGAAAAACATGTTATTTTAAATAACTTTCAACTCTAACACATCTGTGGGTCATTTCACTTCATTTTAATATACATTTTGTTATATTTTATTTTGTTATCACTACAATACAGTTCTATTCATTAACATTAATAAATATATTCCTATATTTACTGAACATTATCACATTGAGAATAAATGTATTCATGCAAAAGCTGATAAATGTGTCTTTCAGAGGCTTTATATGAGTTAGGATGAAAATAAGGTGCATTTCAAACTGTTCTGAGACCAGTGCAGACAGACAGCACACTGGAGGTTAAGTCATTCACTAAATAGGGAGCAAGGGAGCATCCTATAGCTCTCTATGCAGTTAAGTGCATTCACTCCTAAAATCTGATCAAAAGTTCAGTTTCAGGCTGCAGATGATGTTTGGATCACTCAACATGTTTGACAGACATGAGACAATGATAATCAGTACATAGATTCAGAATTTATAATGTATCATTTTATTTTAACATGATTGACAGTGATTGGATGATGCTGGACATTACTTTGAATCAGAATTAATTATGCTAATTTCTGATGTAATGTCTGTAACGTCTCAGAAACATGAATAATCAACACTCCTGGAAACATAATAAACTATTTGATTAAAAAAATCGGACTTTCTATAGCTTGATATTATTTAAAATTTCACAACTTAGTCCCGCTGTCCACACATGAGGACATCAGATTTAGGGAAACAATTTGCTCTAGATTTTTTTTTTTTTTGCTGCATGTTTATTAGGTGCTACTAGTTACAAATCAAAAAGGGGAATGGATCATGCACACAGCAGTCACACTCGGGTCTCAGGAGGTTAAAGTTATAGCCAATTTTACTTTGTTGCCATGACTACGTAATGCAACTGTAAACGACCATAAAAATGATTTAAACAACTTTTCAGCTCAAATAATACACACATTTTAACATCAGAATTAATGTACAGTGGATATAAAAAGTCTACACACCCCTGTTAAAACAGCAGGTTTTTGTGATGTAAAAAATTAAACAAAGATAAATCATATCAGAATTTTTGCACCTTTAATGTAAAAATTACAACTTATGTAATGCCACTGAAAACCAAAATGACACATTCCAGAGAGAAAAAATAAAAACTTAGAATAACTGCATAAGTGTGCACATCCCTGAACTAATACTGAGTTGAAGCACCCTTTGATTTTATTACAGCTGGATAAGAGAGTCTATTAGCTTGGCACATCTTGACTTGGGAATATTTTCCCACTCTTCTTTGCAAAAACGTTCCAGATCTGTCATATTGTGAGGGCATCTCCTGTTTACGGCCCTCTTCAGATCCCCTCACAGATTTTCTATAGGATTCAGGTCTGGGCTCTGGCTGGGCCATTCCAAAACATTCATCTTTTATTGCTGAAGCCATTCTTTTGTTGATTTGGATGTGTGCTTTGGATCACTGTCATGCTGACAGGTGAAAGATCTCTACATTTTCAGCTTTCTAGCAGACGCCAGAAGGTTCTGTGCCAAAATTGACTGAAACTTGGTTCATGATTCCCTCCACCTTCACTAAAGCTCCAGTTCCAGCTGAAGAAAAGCAGCCCCAAAACATGATGCTGGCACCACCATGCTTCACCGTGGGTATGGTGATCTTTTGCTGATGTGCTGTGTTGTTTTTGCGCCAAACATACCTTTTACAATTTTGGGCAAAAAGTTCAATCTTGGTCTCATCAGACCATAACACATTTGTCCACATGGTTTTGGGAGACTAGATATTGTTTTTTGCCGGGCTTGGATGTTTTTTTCATCAGAAAAGGCTTGCGTCTTGCCATCCTGCCCCATAGCCCAGACAGATGAAGAATACGGGAGATAGTTGTCACATGTAGAGCAACCAGTACTTGCCAGAAAGAGCTGCAGCTCCTTTAATGTTGCTGTCGGCCTCTTGACAGCCTCCCTGACCAGTTTTCTCTTTGTCTTCTCGTCAGTTTTGGAGGGACGTCCTGTTCTTGATAATGTCACTGTTGTGCCATACTTTCTCCACTTGTTGATGACGGTCTTCACTGTGTTCCATGGTATATCTAATGCCTTGGAAATATTTTTGTAGCCCTCACCTGAGCGATACCTTTCAACAATGAGATCCCGTTGATGCTTTGTAAGCTCTTTGTGGCCCATGGCTCTTGTAGTAGCATACAGAAATATCCTACAAGAACAGCTGAGATTTATTTGGAGTTAATCAGAGTCACTTCAGGTGAAGACAGGTGTGTACTGTTTCACATGAGCTTGATGATTGGTTGATTCTGAACACAGCCACATACCCAATTATAAAAGGGATGTGTACACTTATGCAGTTAAGTTATTTTAAGTTTTTTATTTGTATTCTTTCTCTCTGAAATGTGTCGCTTTGGTTTTCAGTGGCATTACATAAGTTGTAATTTTTACATTAAAGGTGCAAAAAGTCTGATATGATTTATCTTTGTTTAATTTTTTACATCACAAAAACCTGCTGTTTTAACAGGGGTGTGTGGACTTTTTATATCCACTGTAAGTGCTTTTATAAAATTATAAGCTTCACAAATTATAAGCTGCCTTGACTTCCATTATAAGTGTCTCACTGGAACACAGATTTGTGCTTTTTTTTTTTTAAGAAAAGGAGGGGCGAGTCGAAATAATTTTTGTGTTAATTAATATAATGCAAAAAATGCTGTCGATTGAGCCTAACCTGGAATATTCCTTTAAAAGCTGAAATTCTTGCAAATCTTTTATTACTTCTTAAAAAGTAAGCTGTGAAACAATTTTGTTTTAAAATATTATGAACATTTGAAAACAGTTGTCCATCAAATTAAAGTCAGGTGGTGTAACCAGCATTGTTGTTGTGTGACATTAAACAGAAATGTAAAATATTTTGTTATGAAAATGCACATTTTGTAGGTCAAATGGAGTACTACTAAGAAAACTTCTTGATATTTGGAACTAAAAAATGTATGATATTATCTTGAAAAATACATTTGAAAACTTCAACTTGAATGATTAAATTATCTATTCTCTCATGTATTCAAGGTGCAAGAAAAGTATTTTAATACTTTAAAGGTGCTCTGAGTGATTTCAGCTGTTCTACTTCCACGAGACTAAGCTGTTGGATTAGCCACGCCCCCTCTTTTCAAAACCCCGCCCACCAAAGATACCAAATGAGCTTTATAGACCTTTTTCACAGACTGTGATGATGCGTTTCCACCTTACTTAGCCGCGTAAATCAATTTTTTTTTAATATTATACATTTGTAAAATATTGAGTGTAAATTTATAATATTATGCTTTGTGTTATATTACCTTGGAGTTAGTATTAAAAAACGAATTACCACAGCTGCGAGGGGGTTTCGATTACAGCTGCTGAGAGAGTGACCGTAAATTTGGCATCTTCTCCCATCTGTCTTAATCCACCACTTTTTATATATTAACTCTTCTGGAATGTCATTCAAACATAATAGTGGATTTTTTTCTTTTGGTCTTTGAGCATATGGGTAAGTGAAAATAATATTTGCTGTGATCTCACATTCATTCCCATTCACCGCTGTCGAAGTTTACCCTGCAAACGTTTACTTCCGCGTTCCAAAACCCGGAGTGTGAAAAAGGTCTATTCAGACCACCATGAGGAGAAATGCTGTCAAAAACAACAGCAGTAAAACAGCGCCCTCAACTGGCAACTGTTATGAACAACATGGCATAAAAATGGCATTAAGTCTCAAAAATTCGCTGCAACTACAATACTATGGGAACGCACATAATGATTGACAGGCAGAAAGCGTCAGAGACCGCGGACACATTTTTGTTTGTTGTTTACAGAGTCTAGAGCTGTCACAGAGACCGGTGAGATATCTCACAACACTTATTACATTAATATCTCTCAGGGAGTAGGAACACTTACAACATCTTTAACTTGATGGTTACATCACTTAACATTTTTAAAGTCATTAAATAAATTTTTGTAGTGTCAGAAAAGCGCTATAAGTGTAAAATTCATTCAAATATGTAAATAAGAGTGTTGTTTATCTTCATCGAAGCAAGTAATACTTCAGTTTTAAATGTTTAATCATATAACATAATATCAACATGAAAATAGCACGTTATGACTCCGGCTCTGAATATCTTCCAGTCATGATCACACACAGGTGATGTCCAGGTAAACTCAAATCATGAGATTCATCCACCGGAAGCGCAGTGCCGAAACACGACTGACGTAACGTGTTCTTCTGCAATGCTTGCAATTTTAATTTTCAACCACAGATGTCGCTAGAGAGCACACAGTTATGTAGTACAGCTTTAATACTCGTAGTCAAAAGACTAATTGAGATTATTTAAACTATTCTCTTCTGTACAGTGAGATGTCTCCCTCTTGTGGACGTGAAGGTCAGAGACATTTTCATTTTGTTTCTCTCTTACTGTTTTATTATCAGTACAACTGATAGAAATGTGAGAATTAACCCGTGTGTGAACACTAGGGCACGGGTGACTGTGACCCTGAAGATGCCAGTGTGAGGAGCACCACAGATGGACAGATGGCAGACTGTGACGTACAGGAGACAGGTGAGATTCTACTGCTGTCTGAGGTCACATGCTGATTAATTAGCTAGTTTCCCTCTATGAAGTGTGGATGTGTAAAACGACACATAATGCCTAACACTACTACTGTTGGGAGGAAATATAGATAAACTGACAATTATTCACTTAGCAGACACTTTTATTCAAAGTCACTTACATGTGAGGAACAGCGCTTGAAGTGGGCATTACTGGGAATTATTCTTACATACCAGCATAAACTGTTGGCACTCTCCTCTGTCTCTTTCTACAACACAATAAGACAAGTACTGTAATACTGTAATCAGATTTAAAGGTTAATGTTAAACCACTAAACACACTTAAGTTGTTTTTATGTGATGTTTTGAGGTGTGATTTACAATGGTGTACATCAGTTGTGGTGTGGAGATCTTGTTTACTTTAAATATCTGCCTCAGACAATGGTTTTAAATACCGTTAAAAGATACGATGCCACGAACCTCGATAACTTTGGTAATTTCTTTATCATAATCATGCTTTTGGAGTTAGCGCGATTACTAATGTCAACTTCTGAATTCCCTGAAATGTGCCTTTTAATATAAGCTATATTTATTTCCTTTCAAATGTAATGCCGTGTTTATTCGTCTCAGTCACTCTTTTAAGAAAAGAAACAAAATGGGGCCTGGGTAGCTCAGTGGTAAAATACGCTGGCTACCACCCCAGGAGTTCGCTAGTTCAAATCCCAGGGTGTGCTGAGTGACTCCAGCCAGGTCTTGTAAGCAACCAAATTGGCCCGGTTGCTAGGGAGGGTAGAGTCACATGGGGTAACCTCCTCGTGGTCGCTATAATGTGGTTCGTTCTCGGTGGGGCGCATGGTGAATTGAGCGTGGTCACTGCAGTGGATGGCGTGAAGCCTCCACACGCGCTATGTCTCCGTGGCAACGCGCTCAACAAGCCACATGATAAGATGCGTGAGTTGACGGTCTCAGACGCGGAGGCAACTGGGATTCGTCCTCTGCCACCCGGACTGAGGCGAATCACTATGCAACCACGAGGACTTAGCGCACATTGGGAATTGGGCATTCCAAATTGGGAGAAAAAGGGCAAAAATCCCCCCCACCAAAAAAAAATAAAGAAAAGAAAAGAAACAAAATTACATACATTTGTTTTAAAATCACAACTGAGAAAAGTTTTAATTAACTACATTAAAAAACAGTTGTTGTTTTTTAAAGCTACATTTAAATATTCTCTTAAATACAGAGCCCCTTAGAGGACAGGGTGGGAATTTTATTCCCTTGTAATAAATTTACCTATGGTTTTACTATAGTAACCATATGTTAACCTTGATATTCATAGTAAAACCACAGTAATAATACAAGAAAATGAAAACTATGTTAATAAGAATCATCATTTTGTGGTTATGTTTATATATATATAATTTAATTTTTATACGCTTTTCTCCCCAATTTTGGAATGCCCAATCGTGGTGGCGCGGTTACTCGCCTCAATCCGGGTGGCGGAGGACAAGTTTCAGTTGCCTCCTTTCTGAGACCGTCAATCCGTGCATCTTATCACGTGACTTGTTGTGCATGACACCGTGGAGACTCACAGCATGTGGAGGCTCATGCTACTCTCCACGATCCACGCACAACTCACCACACGCCCCATTGAGAGCGAGAACCACTAATCACGACCACGAGGAGGTTACCCCATGTGACTCTACCCTCCCTAGCAACCGGGCCAATTTGGTTGCTTAGGAGACCTGGCTGGAGTCACTCAGTATGCCTTGGATTCGAACTCGTGACTCCAGTGGTGGTAGTCAGCGTCAGTACTCGCTGAGTTGCCCAGGCCCCCGATTATTATGGTTTTACTACAAATACCATGCTATTTGTAGTAAAACTATATGAACCACAAGAATCACCATGGTTAATATGCTGTACAGGAAAAACATGGTTACTATATGGATACAGTATACTATATTAAAACCATTGTTTCCGCCAAAAAAACATGGTTACTTAAATTACTTTTCATACTTACTACAATATTACTGTAGTACAACCATGATTTCCACTGAAAAACAAAACATGGTTAGCCTACAAAAGTCATGGTTACTACAATATTACAATAGAAAAATGATTTCTGCCAAAAACTATAGTTAATATAGTCTACAATATTACTATAGTAAAACCATAATAACCACAAAATTATGATTTTTATTATCATAGTTTTCATTTTCCTGTAGGCTATTATCACTATGGTTTCACTATGAATATCATGGTTAAAATATTGTTATGTTAGTAAAACCATGGTACATTTATTGGGAGGGAACGCAAAACTATTTCACAAAAAACATATTCCACTACAGTTACAGTTTCAATCATTGGTAATCAGTATACAGTTACACTCAAAAAAGACTTTGGATTACTGAAGAGATTACTTTTACTTTTATTACATTTTATTGTAATTTGTGTCATTTAATATTTAGTCTATTCGGCTGTAAAAACCCTAACTTTTCAAATTGATTCATGATAAAGATTATACTTTCTGAGACTCTCAGCTTAAGAAACTGCTGAAAAATCAAAAATAAATAAATGATTTGACATTATATATCTCTGGGTGTAAATAAGGTGGCTCCAAAAAACTGCTTTTGTTTTGTTCCCAATCATGTCAACTGTAACTGAGAAACATTTTGTGTTGATATGACAAAGCAATCAAAAGTTATAACATTACAAAAATAATTTATCATAGTGTCCAAAAACACCTCCAAACAAATAAAACATAATAATTGTACATAAGAACTAATTACACATGCAAACACAACAACGACTAAAGGTTTGCATAGCATGCAGACATGATTTTAGTAATGAGATTTCACAGAATGAGTTTCATTCTGTGTCATTTGAGTCATCATTGAGTCTGTGTCATGTATTTGGCGCCATCTCCTGGTGGTCATATGTAACATTGTGCTTCATGTGGATTATCTAATGATCTATGCATCTGATTATCTTGTGTGTGGACTCGTTTGAAAGATAATCACCTCCTCTAAATAATGGTATGTCATATTTTATGTTCGGTTTATTTTTCACGAAGTTATAAGTGAAAACACGGCATATAAGCAACACCAAGATAATTGTTGAAGACATATACTTAGCTATTACTCACTGTATTTTTGTCTGTGAGTAAAACAAAAAAACCTTAAAGGGTTAAACTGCATTGGAACATTTTCTTATGATGTATAGGCAAGGGGAGTAATGCCACTGATGTTTTTTTCTGCTTTGAGCACTTGTGAGGAATACAATAACATAACCAATTAATCTGAAGGAGACTTTAACATGAAAAGTGCCACAATACAAAGTTCCTTAGTCTCACTGTGACTGGTGATCATTTAACTATCCTGATTAATCTCTACTATGAATATATATATATATATATATCGCAAGTAATTGTGTTCTGGTTGTTTTATTGTGTTTCAGATGCTGTTCTAAATGCTGAAGACAGACATGATGGTCTGCTTAGAGAATTACAGGAACTAGCAGAACAAGGTCAGTACAACACACACAAACACGCGGTTATCTAAATGAGGAGCTACTGAGATACCATTGTTTTTATATTAAGCTAATTATAATGACTACGGATGAACACAAACCCTAAAAGAAAACCAAAAAAAATAAATGAAGTATTTATGAATTATTTGTACCTTTGAGGTTTTATCTAGTGAAGTTCTGGAGACAATCTGAGATGTGTTCGTTTTGCTCCAGAGAAAGAGAGAGAGCGAAAATACACCCGCGAGGCAGACGAGTATGAACACAATGACACCGACGGAGAGGACGAGTGGGATGATGGTGATAAGGAAGATGAAGATGAGACGGTGATGAAGAAAGAACAGAATGAGAGAGAGCTGGAGGAGCTTCTGGACGATGAGATCAGAGAGACTGAGATGCAGAGGAGACAAGACGAGCAGTTGGAGGAACTTCTGAAGGAACTCAAGAACAAACGACTGGAGAAGAAACACATGAAGAATGTTCAGTCGGAGGAGGTGGAGAAGAACGGGCTGGAGCTGATGGTGGAGAAGGAGAAGGTGGAGAAGGAGCTGAAGGAGCTGCCGGAGGATGAGATGAATGACACCAAGAGCTGGAACAAACAGGAGAAAGAAGAGAAACAGGAAGAGCTGCAGGAGCTGATGATGAAGATGAAAAACATGCAGGAGAGGAATGCAACAGAGGGGGAGAGAGAGACGGGTCCACAGAATGGAGGAGAGACAGACAGGAAAGAGCTCCAGCAGAAGCGAGAGATGGAGAACGCCAGTGATGAAGCCACACGACAGTTTGACCGAGAGGAAGAGGAGGACAGACAGCAAGAGGAAGACGGTGATGAAGATGAGGTATGTTTGTGACACACATCGTTATGAGAGAACTCAACCACATTTTTAAAGACGAACACAGTTTTTTGTCCTGTGTTGACATGTTTCCTTTTGAAACAGGATGTTGGGGGTTGTCTAGGGGAGTGTTTCTCAACAGAGGGTCCGTAGTGTAATTGCAGGATGGATTGCGTAGAGTAATTTTTAAGAAATGTATCAAGATGTTTTAGGCATGCTCTGGCTCTTCATTGCTCTCGCTCTCGCTCTCTCTCTCAGTGTGAAAACAAAGACAAATCCTGCCTATTTTCGGCAATTATGAAACCCTGGCCAGGTGCTTATTTAAGGGTCTTGTATGTGCCTCTACGTACGGGATGATGGGTCCTATTTTATGCCATAACTCATAAGTGCAAATTCAGTGGGCATGGCCATGAGGTTGTGGTATTTTCATGCAAGCATGCATGTGTAGGTGCAAATAAGTTTGCCGAAACTGCACGTCCAATGCGCAAATGGGCTGGGTCAAGTGCAGTTTAATTCGAGGTTCTTCTCCGGCATCATCTGCATCCTATTATATAGTTCATTCCATGTCAAGCACCAGAGATATAAACAAAGACAGAACATTCGTAAGAAGTTGGTAGTGTAAATGGACTGTACGCAATTAATTAAAAGAATAGAAATATGTACTTGCGTTCTTTTGTGCATTAACTGTATCCTTGGTTTCTCATTGCGTTTAAGTCATTGTAAGGCGAAGAGTAATTTCTGAGCACAAATAGCCCCATATCAAGTTTGCGGTCTCCAGGACAAACTCTACTTTTTTGCATGTAATTACGCTCCTCCTGATGATACAAATTAAAACAGTGGCCGCCATCTTGGATTATGACATTTAGTCGCTACTATTCCTTAAACTTTGCCCGATTTGCCTAAACAGTGGCTCAAAATAATCTCCAGACTGATCCGCACAGAATGAATAATACCACATTTTGATTTTTGAATTTGTTGAAAAGTTACATTAACACAAATTTAATGAGGTCGACATAAAACAGGAAGAGAGGCTATATCTTGCCAAAGGTTTGTCATATTGAAACGAAATTTGGTTTGCTTCATCAGGACCATGATCTGAGGGTATATCCAAAGTTTGGTGACAGCGCCACCTATGGGTCAAGAAATGTGAAAAATTGCTATTTTTGTCCATAAATTTATTTTAACCGTATGTCCTAAAGTCATGAGTTTGGTGTTTATGGATTCCTTGGGTCATGAGGATTTCAAGGATACCCATATCATTGATTTTTATCAAAAAGTTTTCAAAAGATTTATAAGAAATTTGGTATGCATCATTGAGCAGTTTGGAGACAGCGCCACCTATAGTTCAAAAGATAATCCAACCCAACCTTGGCATGTCTTTTTGCCATTCGTGAATCATGCCAACTGAGTGGCACAGTGTGCAATTTTTGTACATTTCTGTAAATGTACAAAATACCCAATGTGTGCTAAAATTCTCTCTCTCTCTCTGTGTTGTCAGGAGCTGTTAGAGATTGAAACCGAGTTGAGGAAAGTGGCGGCAGAACTACGTGAACTTCGCAGGGGTTAAACACACACGGTACATTCATCAGGTTTTAGAATGAACACAACACACAGACGCTTACACTCATGAACACAATCAGATACAAGCCATAATGCAGTTGTTACATCTAAGAGACACACACACACACTCATCTGCATCACACAGCTACCAGCTCAATTCAGTATATATACATATTCATATCTCTATTGTAATGCAATACATCACTGAGGGGTAAAATAAGTATAATTACATTTAATAACACAAATGTGCACTTGTGATGAAGTAATAATGTGATTTGTGCTCTCGACTGTTATCTGTTTTTATACGCTGATGTGAACATGGCTAAAAACTGTTCTGAGGTCAGAATACCAGCTGTTTCCTGATCACATGATCTGCTGGATCAGTTTCAGAATCACAGGGTTTTGTAGTTGTGTGTTTGATGAGTGGTAATGAGTTGCAGAGTACATTCAAGTGTTTATAACGTTGTGTGTGTGTGTGTATAATGTGTGTATGCATTCATGTGTGTGACAGGAAACACTTGTGTTCTTTCCCTGTATGTTGCACTTTCCTGTAACTAAGCAGCCAATGAGAGCCGGTCTGATAACAGACTCCGCCCACACACACAGTGAGAGTTTTAACTGATTTAGGAAACAAACGAGCAATAAGAGGAAGATTAACTGAAGTCTTGTGCGTGTTTGATAAAGACATACAGCGTGATCCGCAGAACTATATCGATAATATTTATTTAGAATGTAAACAACAAAGATTAGCTAAAACTATAAACACATTCTATTATGAGACTAGTTCGTATGTCTTTAATCTTCTGTTTTAACTTGTTATAAAGTAATAAAGAGCTGTTCTCTGGACACACATTTGTCTCTGAGTGTTTCTGATTCTCATGTGGAAATTATCCATCACTTTGTCTGAAACTCTTTAATAAATAAAAAAGTCAGTATGTTTTGTTATTTTTCAACAAATGGACTATGAAAGGAGATTTTTAACCTTCAGAAAAGAATTATCATCAGCCGCATGGTGGTCATACAAAATATTATATAAGCTAATTTATTTTTACATGTATTTTATATAAGCTCTGCAAGTTTTACAACCCTGTTAACAAAAATGTGGGACATGTCTACATACAGTTTAAACCCTGATCTGTGTAATTTTAGGGGCTAGCTAGTTTGGGACCAAGTAATCCTTTCTATGTATTAAAAAGAAAACACTGAAATATCATACTGACATAAGTATTCAGACCCTTAACTGAGTTGAAGCAGCGATTACAGCCTCAAGTCTTTTTGGGTATGATGCGACCAGCTTTGCACACCTGGATTTGGAGATTTTCTGCTATTCTTCTCTGCAGATCCTCTCAAGCTCTGTCAGGTTGGATGGGGAGCGTCGGTGGACATTTTCAGATCTCTCCAGAGATGTTCGATTGGGTTCAAGTCCGGGCTCTGGCTGGGCCACTCAAGGACATTCACAGAGTTGTTCCTAAACCACTCTTGTGTTGTCTTGGCTGTGTGTTTAGGGTCATTGTCCTGTTGGAAGGTGAACCTTCGGCCCAATCTGAGGTCCTGAGCGCTCTGGATCAGTTTTTCATTAAGGATATCTCTGTATATCTTTGCTGTGTTCATCTTTCCTTCAACCCTGACCAGTCCCCCAGTCCCTGCCGCTGAAAAACACCCCCACAGCATGATGCTGCCACCACCATGCTTCACCGTTGGGATGGTATTGCGCTGGTGATAAGCAGTGTCTGGTTTCCTCCAGACATGACGCTTGGAATTGAGGACAAACGGTTCAATCTTCATTTCATCAGACCAGAGAATCTTGTTTCTCACAGTCTGAGAGTCCTTTAGGTGCTTTTTTATGTGTCTTGCACTGAGGAGAGACTTCCGTCTGACCACTCTGCCATAAAGCCCAGATCGGTGGAGTGTTGCAGTGATGATTGTCCTTCTGCAAGTTTCTCTCATCTCCACACATGATCTCTGGAGCTCAACCAGAGTGACTATCGGGTTCTTGGTCACCTCTCTTACCAAGGCCTTCTCCCTCGATTGCTCAGTTTGGCCGGGCGGCCAGCTCTAGGAAGAGTCCTGGTGGTTCCAAACTTCATCCATTTAAGAATTATGGAGGCCACTGTGCTCTTGGGAACCTTCAATGCAGCCGAAATGTTTTTTGTAGCCTTCCCCAGATCTGTGCCTTGACACAATCCTGTCTCTGAACTCTGCAGGCAGTTCCTTTGATCTCATGGCTTGGTTTTTGCTCTGATAAGCATTTTCAGCTGTAAGACCTTATATAGACAGGTATGTGCCTTTCCTAATCATGTCCAATCAACTGAATTTGCCACAGGTGGACTCCAATCAAAGACAAACATCTCAAAGATGATCCAGAGAAATGGGATGCACCTGAGCTAAATTTCAAGTGTCATAGCAAAGGGTCTGAATACTTATGCCAGTGTGATATTTCAGTTTATTCTTTTAATTTGCAAAGTTATCAAAAATCTGGTTTTTGCTTTGTCATTATGGGGTATGGAGTGTAGATTGATGTGGAAAAATAAAATAATTTAGAGCATTTTAGTATAAGGCTGCAACATAACAAAATGTGAAAAAAATAAATGAAGGGGTCTGAATACTTTCTGAATGCATTGTATATATGTATGTATGTGTATATATATATATATATATATATATATATAGTGGCAAGAAAATGTGTGTTACTCCTTTGGAATTAGCTGGTTTTCTGCATTAATTGGTCATAAAATGTGATCTCATCTTCATCAAAGTCACAAGTATAGACAAACACAATGTGCTTAATTTAACAACACACAACAGTTATAATCTTTCATGTGTTTATTGAACACATCCTATTAAACATTCACAGTGTAGGTTGGAAAAAGTAAGTGAACCCATAGGTTAAAGACATCAACAAAAGCTAATTAGAGTCATGAGTTGGCAAACCTGGCATCTAATTAATGAAACGAGATTGTAGGTGTGGGTTAGAGCTACTTTGACTTATAAAGAGCACTCAAACATTTTGAGTTTGCTATTCATCTGCTGACGTGGACCATCGCAAAAAAAAGAGATCTCGGAAGACTTATAATCAAGAATTGGTGCTTTTGCATAAAGCTGGAAAGGGTTATAAAGTTATCTTGAAGAGTTTAGATATTCATCTGTCCACAGTTAGACAAACTGTCTATAAATGGAGATGATTTAGTACTATAGGTACTCTCACTAGAAGTGGCCGTCTAGTCAAGATGACTCAAAGGGAACACCGCAGAATGCTCAATGAGGTAAAGAAGAACCCTAGAGTGACAGATAAAGGCTTGAAGGAATCATTGGAACTGGTTAACATCTCTGTTCATGAGTCTACTATACGGAAAACATTAAACAGGTACGGTGTCCATGGCAGGACATCACGAAGGAAGCTGCTGCTGTCCAACTAAAAAATTTCTGAGCGCCAGCTGAAGCTCAGTAGAAGTTGAGTGATGCAGCAGGACAATGACCCTAAACATCGAAGTAAATCCACTACAGAATGACTTCAAAAAAAGAAAATCCACCTTTTGGAGTGTCCCAGTCAGAGCCCAAACCATAACCCAATAGTGAGGGTTCACTTACTTTTTCCACAGCACTGTGAATGTTTAATGGGATGTGTTGAATAAAGACATGAAAGATTATAATTGTTTGTGTGTTGTTATCTTAAGCACATTGTGTTTGTCTATACTTGTGACTTTGATGAAGATGAGCTCAAAGAACCATTACATCGAAAACCCATCACAATCAAAAAAAAAATTATTTTAACCTTTATGCATTTCGATTTCATAACACAATTTCATCAAACTGAACTGAGTTATCTTTAATCAAATAAAATACATGTTTTAAGTTTTATTTAAATTTGATGGAGGTTTTAAGCGGGTAAACCTTAAAGGCTAGTGCATTGTACCATGGTACAATTTTACATCTTAAATGGATCTTGAATTGTATTTTTAAGGATGCAGCTTCTTTGTGTTTCAATATGAGACACTTAATGACTTGAGTTCATGTGTTTAATGCATTATTACATACACAAACAGACTTCCTCTTCTGAATAAAAGAGAAAGTAAAAGTAAATATCGCTTACTCACTCTTACTCGACGCTGTCGCGGCATTTTCAACACATTTATCCTCAAGGATCGTGTTTGTGTTTGTAAATGCAGACAGATTGGGTTAATAAAGCTCGTGCAGTATTTTAAGAGTTTATAAGGATGTCTCGCGGTTCAAACGCTGGATTTGATCGACACATCACCATCTTCTCACCTGAGGGCCGATTATATCAAGTCGGTAAGAGACTCACAATCTGTTTTCACCATTATTAAAGTTTTTATCTCATATTTACTGGGGCGAGAAATTAATGCATTTTATTATTAGTAGTAGGGTAAACATTATTATGTGTTATGTAGCCTACCAATGTGCAGAATGCGCATATTTTCCTGTGGGATCATACAGTTTATAGTCATGTGTTGATATTTGACTTGAAAAACAATACAGACCTTAAACTTAACGTATAAAGCAATAGTGGGTTGCACTATATGCTTCATTTGCTCTTGTGTAGCAGTATTGTACACCGTAAACCCTAATGTACTGGGAAAAAAATAGTTGTCTTTAATTAAACATTGCTTGATGTGTCAAGTTTTGGGCTCATAGCTCAAATTATTGAGTACAAAGGTATACCCATAATGCCTTGCGCTTGAATTAATTAATTCTGTGTCCTTGGTCAAAGGAATTTAATAATAATTAATAATAAGTAGAAACAACAACATTTAAAAAGCAAACCTGAGTTAAGTCTATTTCCATCTAGTTAATTTTATGTGATCACTAAGTTAACTTAATTATACAAGTTTAAGAGACGCCATTACTCAATTTAATTGAAAGAGTGAGTTTATTCAATCAATTGAGTAAAGTCAATTTATTAGGGTTCTTGGTGTATTTAAAGGTGCTTTAAGCGATTTTAGCTTGGAATGCTGTTGGATTAGCCACGCCCCCTCTTTCCAAAACCCCGCCCTCCAAAGATATCAAATGATCTTTATTGAGACCAATATCGTGCAGAAACGTTTGTTAAAAGCAACAGCAGTAAAACAGCGCCCTCGACTGACAACTGTTATGAACAACATGGCATAAAATGGCATTAAGCCTCAATAATTCGCTGCAGCTACAATACTATGAGAACGCGCAAAATGATTGACAGGTAGAAAGTGTCATTGTCTGCGGACACATTTTTGTTTGCTGTTTACAGGGAGTGTGACATTTTTTTGCATACTTTTCCCATGAAAAAAATCACTTACAACACCTTTAATTAATTAAATAATTAATTAAATATTGTCATTGACAGAGTATGCCTTCAAAGCGGTCACTCAGAGCGGCCTGACGTCTGTGGGCATCAGAGGAACAGACTGTGCTGTGGTCGTCACACAGAAGAAAGTTCCGGTAACACACCTGTGATTAAATGTTTGTATCTCATTTCAATCGGAATAAAGCAGCTCAAATGCATTCATCAATCAGACGGCTTTAAAAGAGTCAGTCGTTCAGTGTGTTGTTTCTGCAGAGATGCTCTGATGCTCTTCAATTACGCTGACTTGTGAGTGTCATTGAGTGTACAGTTTGTGTGTTTGTGTGTGTATGTGTGTAAGCATCTCTTTCTCTATCCTCTCATGTGCAGGATACACTCCTGGATGTATCGACGGTAACAAACATGTTCCGACTCACTCCACGGATCGGATGTGTCATGACAGGACATTACGGTGTGTGTGTTTCAGATTACACACATATACTGATTCACACTGTCAGGTTATACACGCACTTTCTCTCTCATTCTTGAAGGAATATTTCACCCAAAAAATGAAACGTCTGTCATTTATTCACCCTCATGTCATTCCAAACCCATATGACTTTTTTTTCTTTTGGGGAACACAAAAAGAGATGTTTAGCAGAATGTTCATGCTGCTCTTTCCCATACAATGAAAGCATAAAGTGACCAGTGATCAAGCTCCAAAAAGGACATGAAAGTATTATATAAGTATTTAAAAAGTACCATACATTTTGAATTCTTTATTTCATGTCTTCTGACGTCCTATGATAGCTTTGTGTGAGGAACAGACCCAAATTGAAGTCGTTCTGCTCTGCAGATCTTGTGCTCGTTTGTGTTTGAGTGCAATCAAACTCTGTCAGGTCCATATAATAGAAGCACACGGGTGCCAGCACTTTGATGGTCCAAAAGTCACATTTAGGCAGCAAAAAAGTAATCCAGTCGATCAGTGAATGTCTTCTGAAGCGAATTTATATGTTTGTGTAAAAAATAATTTGATAATTAAAACGTTATTAACTTTTAAAAAGCGCTTCCAGCCAGCAGCTGGCGCGAAGCGTGACATAAATGCACCGGCAAGTTCACGCGAGAGTTCGGTCATTTCAAACAGCATGAGAGCCCAGGATGGAAGCACCAATTTAAAGTTAATAACGTTTTAATTATCGACTTGTTTCTTACATAAACCTATCGATTCGCTTCAGAAGACATTCATTGATCGACTGGAGTCAAATTGATTACTTTTCTGCTGCCTAAATGTGACTTTTGGACCGTCAAAGTTCTGGCACCCGTGTTCTTCCATTATAAGGACCTGACAGAGCTCTATCTTCTTCCAAAAATCCTCATTTGTGAAGAAAGACAGTCATACACATCTGGGATGGCATCAGGGTAAGTGAATAATGAGAGAATTTTCATTTTCTTTAACATTAATTGTTCAGAAACATATTAATGTGTCCACTATTAATGTGGGACATCATGCGTTTACGTTTTCAACTTTATATAATGTATATTATGAGAGTAATGAACAGAACTATGTGAAAACTATGAATTTATCATTTAATTGTAATGTTGTGCAACAAATATTTTAAAGCAATTTTACCTATGTGGTATTCTGGGCTATGAAAATGTAGTAAATATACTATATACTATACTTTAACCCTTAAAGCTCAGATGGGCCTGCGAGAAATAAAAATAATCATCAAAATATTAACAACTACAGTCCTGACCAACACAAAATAGGTATCGTTTGAAAGTTTAGAAGCTCTACTTTATAATGCATGTAGACATTATGACCAAAACTGAACAAGTGCTTTGAAATTTACAGACAAATCAGAAGTGTACTGTTTTGATTATATATACAAATAAAATCGCACTGTACATATTATTGCAATCAGTAAAAACATCAAACTGATCAAATAGTCATGTGTCATATGCTGTTGGAAAACTCTCAAAGAGTAAAATACAACCAGCCTATTTGTTTTACTCACAGACAAAAATATAGTGAGTAATAGCTAAGTATATGTCTTTGATAATTATCTTGGTGTTGCTTATATGCCGTGTTTTCACTTATAACTTCACGAAAAATAAACCGAACATAAAATATCACATACCATTCCTTAGAGAAGTTGATTATCTTTCAAACGAGTCCACACACAAGATAATCAGATGTATAGATCATTAGATAATCCACATGAAGCACAATGTTACATATGACCACCAGGAGATGGCGCCAAATACATGACACAGACTCAATGATGACTCAAATGACACAGAATGAAACTCATTCTGTGAAATCTCATTACTAAAATCATGTCTGCATGCTATGCAAACCTTTAGTCATTGTTGTGTTTGCATGTGTAATTAGTTCTTATGTACAATTATTATGTTTTATTTGTTTGGAGATGTTTTTGAACACTATGATTAATTATTTTTTTAATGCCGTAACATTTGATTGCTTTGTCATATGAACACAAAATTTTCTCTGATACAGTTGACATGATTGAGAAGAAAACAGAAACCTTATTTACACTCAGAGTTATATAATGTCAAATAAGAAAAAAAACGTACGTTTTTTGATTTTTCAGCAGTTTCTTAGGCTGAGAGTCTCAGAATGTATCATAATTTATATCATTAACAAATTAGAAAAGTTGTCTTTACAGTGATACCAAACACTTGACCCTTCTTGTTTTTTGTTGAGTTGTAAGCCTTTAATTTGGGGTATGCCACTGAAACAGGAAATCTTTAAAAACACCTTCAGAGCTTAAAGGGTTAAACAGTGCTATAGTATAGTGAGACTATATGCTATATCCATATTCTGTGCTATGGATGTAACAACCTCAACTATATAACTTTTAGCTTTTATGTTTTATCTTTGATCTGAAACACTGAATATACCTGATCTGATGCATGATGTCCAATTTAGTGGACACACGTCAAATCATAATTCGCTGTTTACATAAAGTCAATATTTAAAAAATCTACAAATTATACTGTTCCTTGTATTTGACTTTATTATTTTTAATTTTTACCCTTGTAGGGTTTTGTTTTATAGAAGGATTTGACTGATATTCTGCAGGTGAACGGCCTTCAGTTGGTCATGTTGGTTTGCACTGGTTTTATTTGCACTTTAAAACACTTGCTACCAGGTTCATTCAGTACGTGTACAAATGTTATGAAGTAAAGGATTTGAACTATACCATTTGAACCTATGAAAAACATGACTTTTAAATGGCTGTCCCCTGTAGAGACCACTATGCATGAAAAGGGTTTAGGATAATTGGATAGATTTACTGGAAAACAAGACAAAAATACAGATTTTTTTGGTTCTCACATATATCATAATTTGAACTGACGCTCAGTGTGTTTCTGTGTTTATATGTGTGTGTTTCTGTGTATAGCTGACAGTCGTTCTCAGGTGCATCGGGCTCGCGTGGAGGCCGGCGATTGGAAATATAAATTTGGTTATGACATCACAGCGGATATGTTGTGTCGTCGTATGGCGGATATCTCGCAGGTGTACACACAGAATGCAGAGATGAGACCGCTCGGCTGCTGTGAGCTCGTTTATCTATAAACACTTAATGTTTCTTTGATTCAGTGAGATCTGCAGCGTTGTGATTGTGAATGCTGTCTGTGATTCAGGTATGATTCTAATCGCTATGGACCCCCAGATGGGACCCCTGCTCTATAAATGTGACCCGGCCGGGTATTTCTGCGGGTTCAGGGCGACAAGCGTTGGGACGAAACACACAGAGGCAAACAGTTACCTGGAGAAAAAACTGAAGAAACAGCCCGAGCTCTCCTACGACACAACTGTAGAGGTACACAACAGGGTTGTTTGTGATTCACTAAATATAGAAATACATTGTGAATTATACGGTGTTGTGTTTTTGTAGCAGTGTGTTCTAACTGGCTCAGGAAGTAAAAATCCCATTAATTTTCTCCATTGGTGAATAGATTATTAACGACAACTTATAAATCTTTAAAGAAAGACCTACCATGAGCTCTGAGGTGGTTAATCGATGGTATATTCTTCTGTTTAAGTCATCATTCCACGTTATTTCAACGTAATTTAAAAAAAAAGTCATGTTTAATCCTTTTAAATTGCACTGTTCATATTATTGCAATCAATTACAAATTTTAAACTGATCAAATAGCCATGTGTCATATATCATTCGAATTTAATGTGATCTATCGACTATTCGACAATGAAAATTTATGTCGACAATTTTTAATTGTCGACGTTGTTGATAATGTCGACTTATCGTTTCAGCCATTCAGACTTACAGGTGCATCTCAATAAATTAGAATGTCGTGGAAAAATTCATTTATTTCAGTAATTCAACTCAAATTGTGAAACTCATGTATTAAATAAATTCAATGCACACAGACTGAAGTAGTTTAAGTCTTTGGTTCTTTTAATTGTGATGATTTTGGCTCACATTTAACAAAAACCCACCAATTCACTATCTCAAAAAATTAGAATACATCATAAGACCAATAAAAAAAACATTTTTAGTGAATTGTTGGCCTTCTGGAAAGTATGTTCATTTACTGTATATGTACTCAATACTTGGTAGGGGCTCCTTTTGCTTTAATTACTGCCTCAATTCGGCGTGGCATGGAGGTGATCAGTTTGTGGCACTGCTGAGGTGGTATGGAAGCCCAGGTTTCTTTGACAGTGGCCTTCAGCTCATTTGCATTTTTTGGTCTCTTGTTTCTCATTTTCCTCTTGACAGTACCCCATAGATTCTCTATGGGGTTCAGGTCTGGTGAGTTTGCTGGCCAGTCAAGCACACCAACACCATGGTCATTTAACCAACTTTTGGTGCTTTTGGCAGTGTGGGCAGGTGCCAAATCCTGCTGGAAAATGAAATCAGCATCTTTAAAAAGCTGGTCAGCAGAAGGAAGCATGAAGTGCTCCAAAATGCTTGGTAAACGGGTGCAGTGACTTTGGTTTTCAAAAAACACAATGGACCAACACCAGCAGATGACATTGCACCCCAAATCATCACAGACTGTGGAAACTTAACACTGGACTTCAAGCAACTTGGGCTATGAGCTTCTCCACCCTTCCTCCAGACTCTAGGACCTTGGTTTCCAAATGAAATACAAAACTTGCTCTCATCTGAAAAGAGGACTTTGGACCACTGGGCAACAGTCCAGTTCTTCTTCTCCTTAGCTCAGGTAAGACGCCTCTGACGTTGTCTGTGGTTCAGGAGTGGCTTAACAAGAGGAATACGACAACTGTAGCTAAATTCCTTGACATGTCTGTGTCTTGATGCCTTGACCCCAGCCTCAGTCCATTCCTTGTGAAGTTCACCCAAATTCTTGAATCGATTTTGCTTGACAATCATAAGGCTGCGGTTCTCTCGGTTGGTTGTGCATCTTTTTCTTCCACACTTTTTCCTTCCACTCAACTTTCTGTTAACATGCTTGGATACAGCACTCTGTGAACAGCCAGCTTCTTTGGCAATGAATGTTTGTGGCTTACCCTCCTTGTGAAGGGTGTCAATGATTGTCTTCTGGACAACTGTCAGATCAGCAGTCTTCCCCATGATTGTGTAGCCTAGTGAACCAAACTGAGAGACCATTTTGAAGGCTCAGGAAACCTTTGCAGGTGTTTTGAGTTGATTAGCTGATTGGCATGTCACTATATTCTAATTTGTTGAGATAGTGAATTGGTGGGTTTTTGTTAAATGTGAGCCAAAATCATCACAATTAAAAGAACCAAAGACTTAAACTACTTCAGTCTGTGTGCATTGAATTTATTTAATACACGAGTTTCACAATTTGAGTTGAATTACTGAAATAAATGAACTTTTCCACGACATTCTAATTTATTGAGATGCACCTGTATAGTCATTGTTGTGTTTGCATGTGTAATTAGTTCTTATGTACAGTTATTATGTTTTATTTGTTTGGAGACGTTTTTTGGACACTATGATAAATTATATTTGTAATGTTATAACTTTTGATTGCTTTGTCGTATCAACACAAACTCTTCTCAGATACAGTTGACATGATTGGGAACAAAACAAAAGCAGTTTTTCAGAGCCGCCTTTTTTTCTTGTGATTTTTCAGCAGTTTCTTAGGCTGAGAGTCCTAGAATTTATCATAATCTATGTAATGATTTTTTTTTTCTTTTTTTTTTTTTTTTTTTTAAGTTATAAGCATTTCATTTTGGGTATGCCACTGAAACAAAAAATCTTTAAAAACACCTTTAGAGCTTAAAGGTTTAATAGCGGAATTCCTGGTGAAGAACTACACTTCCCATAATCCTAAAGAGAGATCCACCAATCAGAGAATCCGCCCACTCCCGTGACACACTGCGAATGACGCAATCGAGTCGCTCTCCCTACACTCTTAAACTACTTATGTATTTGTTTATATCTGAATATTTTACAATAAAATTAAAATATATTTTTTCTATACTTATAATTAACAAATTTAAATCAGTAGTTTTATCGTATTTAATCATGGGATTGTAGCTTGTGCCCTCATGAAAGACGGTAAGTACACAGTCTTGTTTCTTTGTCTTTATGTCCAACTTTCAAATACATTTTTGCTTCAAATCAAAGTTTGTGATGTTGTGATTCACCTCGGAGCTGGTTGGTTTGATTCATAGTGCACAACTATTTTATGAAGGATTTTATGACATTTTATGGAAAAAATGAATGGGAAAAGTACTTCCGAAACCAAGATGGTTGGGTGCTTTTGTGCTCTATAAAGTGAAGCATAAGAAGACATTGTTTATTATAATACTTAGAACCATAACAATTAAAACAAATAATATTTGGCATCAGTGTATTTAATAGCAGAATACTAAACTGCAGTGCTCATCTCTCCTGTCCTCTAGATGGCGATCTCGTGTTTATCGTCTGTTCTTTCCATGGACTTTAAATGCAGTGAGCTGGAGGTGGGCGTTGTCACTAAGGAAAATCCCAAATTCAGGTACAGTGAGCAGAACTGATAATAATAATAACGACTGAATAATCTCACTGAATCTGTTCCGAGCCAGTGTCTGCTTGAATCATTCATAAAAAGAGAATAACTGATGTAAAAGACAGTTTAAAGATGCTCAAAGTTTAATGTCGTCACGGCTGTAATACAAATAATTGTCAGTTGTTCAGTTAGGGAAACATTTCTAAAAGGTAAACTGCCTTCAGAAAATATGTTTAGTGTTTGTCAGATGCTCTGTTGGATAGAAAGACTAATCTGAAAGTTTAGAAAACACCAGTCTCCTTGTCCTTCATGCTGGCAGAAAAAATATTTGGCTCTTTTACAGATATTTTACTGTTTTCAACTGAAATTTATTTAGTTGTTTGTAGTCTGAAAAGCAAATGCAAACCTGATCCAAATGTTATTTGAAATCTAAGTAAAATTGGATTGATTGGAAAACAAATTGGTATTGTGTGCAGTGTGAACAAGCCCATTCATGCCACATAAAAAAAATGCTTAATTATCAGATATAAGTTCATAATTTTGAGATAAAGAAGTCATTATTTTGAAATAAAATGTTAAAATTATGAGATTAGAAGTCAAAATTGTGAGATAGTCATAATTATGAAATAAAAAGTCGAAAATATAAGATTCTATGTCATAATTATGAAATTAAAAAGCTAACATTATGATACAAAAATCAAAATTATTATACTAAGTAATAAAATATAGCTGCAAGCAGCGATGACGTGCCCAAGCACAACTGGTCCATTTCGGAAAAACAGTGCATGGCGGACACATGCATTTGGCATTTGACATTATTCTAAATAATTTTGAAGCAATTTGGGTAAATATAAGACTATTTTAGAGTCTGTTGTAAGAGCCACACTTCCTGCTGCCAGGTGGTGGCGCTATGACCGTGACCCAAAATAATCAAATCCATGTGATTAGCCCCCAAGTCTCTCAATTTTGATCTAAATCACACATTGCACACAGAAGATATGACACTTCCTGTTTCCCATTTTTCGCCATTAATTTAATGCCTTGCCATGGCAACACCGTTCGATATATCAAAATCTGTTTGCAATTTAGCATCTTCAATGTGTCACCTAGAAGGAGTATTTAAAAGTTCAGAGACTGCAATATAAAAAAAAATCCAAAATGACCAACTTATTGTTGGGCGGACCTAATGATTATAACTATGAAAGTTTTCCGGCTTGATGAGAACTTTATATGTACCAATTTTGGTGACTGTAGGAGAGGGCACTACAGAGCCCCCCTACATGCCCATATGTGAACTTTTGCCCAGACCTAATAGCCAATGACTCTGATGTGTGTGCAAAATTTCATGAAATTTTAAGCATGCCAAGTGCCTCAAAAACACCCAGATATAGGAAGAAAGGAAAAATAACAATTAATGCATTGCCATGGCAACAGTATTTAAGATATCAAATATCCCTTTACAAATTTACATCAGCATTGTCTTGACATTATTCTAAAGAATTTTGGAGCAATTCATGTAAAAATAAGATGGCTATTTCAAAGTCTGTTAAATGTGCCATACTTCCTGCTGCCAGTTAGTGGCACTATGACCGTGACCTATAATAGCTGCATAAATGTGATCAGCCCCCATTATCAAACATACAGCTGAATTTTCATCAAAATCATGCAATGCACACAGAAGATATAAGGAACTTCCTGTTTCACATTTTTAGCCATAAATGTATTGCTTCGCCATGGCAGCACCGTTCAGAATATCACAAATCCGTTCGCAATTTAGCATCTACAATGTCTTGGCATGATGCTATACCCTAGGAGGAGTATTTAAAACTTCAGAGCTTGCGATTTTCAGAAAATCCAAAATTGCCGACTTCTTGTTTGGTGGAGCTAATGACTATAAATATTAAAGCTGTCCGGCTTGATAAGAACTATATATGAACCAAGTTTGGTAACTGTAGGTGAAAATGGGGGTGCTACAGAGCCCCCCTTACATGCCCATTTTCAAGGGGACTACAGAGCCCTCCTGCAACTTTGCCCAGCCCTAATGGCCGACTACTCTGATGTGTTTTCACGCATGTTACGTACTAGTGTTGGGTTCAAGTCCACCTTAGTCGAGTCTGAGTCAAGTCCGAGTCTTTAAACAATCGAGTCCGAGTCCAAAAGGGGCTGAGTCGGACTCAAGACCGAGTCCATAACAGGCTCCAAGTCCGAGGCGAGTCCGAGTCCGAATGAATCTGTTCATGAATCTGAATTAAAATTGTAACCGTAAACTCAACATCAATATTTTAAGCTTATTTTAAACTTCACAACTAAAACTAACAGTTTGTCAATATAAATGTAACAAAAACACCTCTGTTGCATTTCATATGTATATTTTATGATTAGTATCCTGCTGAACTTCAAAGTGGTTTCAGAATGAAAGCATATGCTTTAGGTGTATGAAGACAAAACTGTCCTTTAACACACTTCTTATTGTGTTCTGTTGACATTTCAATTATTTGTTTCTTTTCCCTCCACTCAAACATAGACTAAAGAAAATGAAAGCTGCGTTAGTCATTGCAACCAAGGTTATTATGTTTCGAATTTGAATTTAGTTTTTATTTCTACTTCATTTTCAATTTGTCAATTCAAATTAATTTAGTTTTATTTAAAATTATCCCTATCTAAAGAAATAATAGTCTATACTGAGATTTCTTTCTCTATCTGCTGTCTGATTTGGGAAAATACAGTACATACAAATGAGTCAACACAGTTGTAATTGGCACTCGCTGAGAAGTTACGTCTCATGATTTGACTGCAAATGCAACATTCAAAAACACTGGAAAAGCCCACTGATAATATTAGGGCCATGTCGTCACGGACAAGATTTTCTAGTTAATTTGTGGGAAACCGCACAATGCAGGGCAGTTCTGCATGCTGCTCGTGTACATAAATCCCTGATGCGTCCGTGTGTGTCTCACAGCAGCTGTCGCAGAAGATAAAAAAACCGAATATTTGCTTGAGCGGCAGCCGCGTTGGTCTGAAATCTGTCTGAAATCTTTAAATACCAACCAAAGAAAATTTAATTGAGCTCTTCTTTAACAGTAAAAACATGGAGAATAATAATTTGATTTTATAATTTCATATAATTTTAACAGAATTGTCTCTGAAAAGTGTCAGAGATATAGGCTAAAAAAGACATGCATAAGTTACCTGGTGGTTTACAATAAAAATACAATTTAAATTAAAAATAAAAACGTCAGCCAACTAAATTCATCTTGTAACTAGTGCCCGACTGATATCGGTCGGCCGATATTATCGGCCGATATTAGCCTTTCACCGATATATCAGTATTGGCATATATTTTACCGATATGCGCTGATATGAAATCTTTTTCAGAACATATAATGCAGGAAACAATGCTTTAGAATTGGTGTCATTACGTAGTTTGTCCAGCAGAGCGCGCTCCGACTCCATTGTTTACAGAGCTGACTCTGAACTGACGGTGGCTCTGCAGACAGGGCGGAATGAGCTGAGTGGTGTTTTCAAGGTAAGCTGCTAACTAGTTTGTGAAATACATACTGGAAAGTTAATAAACAATGACCCCATTTTATATAACTAATATAACATTAACCCTGTCCCTGACAACCATGTCATTCATGTTTATCACATCTGTTTGCTGTTAGTCAGCTATAGTTTGTCAGTGCAGTCAGTAATGTAGTAGATTGAAAGGTAAACATCAGAGCATCTTTTTGCAGCTTAGCAGACAACGGTGTGGTGGTGGATTGTATGTGATGAGTGTTGATTTCACGCTATATTGTTACCTAGTTGGTGAGATGCAATGCTGCAAAGTAAATAAAGTCCGTCTTTTACTCTCCGTGATAACAAGCTTATAGCTAACTAGCTAATCACGTAGCTACTTTCATTGTTGTCAGCTGAGTGGAAGCTGATTAAACATGTATTCACCAAACTGTTTTGTTCAGGATTCACAGTTTGGTACCCCCTTCAACCGAACAATTTCAGTCGTTGCATTTATAAAATGTAATATTTAAAAGACTGGTTTTCCAGACATTAAAATACGATATGTAATAAAAGTAGATTTAATAAATAGTATATTTGCCCTGTGTAAATAATAATATATAGGAACTGTATCTAAAATAAATGAGCGGTGATAAATACTAATACAACAGGCTGGAAAAACAGACATTTATTCATTTTAAAATCCTATATATATATTTGAATGTTTTGAAACTTGACACTGGGCGACGCACACTAAAAACGGCACCGTTAGATCGGTTTCATGCTGAAGAGCCGCTTAAATGTACGTTTTTCTTTTCTCTTGTAAATGTAATTGAGTGTAAATACCAATATATGTCGAAATGACTGATGCCTGTCAACCAAAACATGAGCTCATTGATGTCATTAAATGAGTCTGCTTTTTTATCCCATCCGTTACTCCTGGTCGGAGTCTGCCATATGTTTAGTTTATATGTAGGGTTACGTCCTACCTAATTTTAATGGTGCAACGCTCAAATATTTAGTAAATTTTGACTTAGTGCCCATTTACGCCACAATAAGGCTAAGTGATGAGATAAAATGAAATGAGATAAAAAGTAATAATTATTATATAAAAGTCATAATTATGATATAAAGTTATAATTATGAAATAAAATTCAAAATTAAGATATAAAAAGTCATTATTTGAGATAAAAATGAATAATTATGATATAAAAAAATCAAAATTATGGTATAAAAAGTTATAATTATGATATAAAATTAAAAATTAAGATATAGAAAGTCATTATTTGAGATAAAAATGAATAATTATGATATAAAAAATCTAAATTATGATATAAAAATTAATAATTAAGATATAAAATTCACAATTATGAGATAAAAAGTTATAATTATGAGATAAAATTAAAAATTAAGATGTAAAAAGTTATTATTTGATATAAAAGTTAATAATTTTGAGATAAAAATTTAAAATTATTAGATAAAAAAGTCATAATTATGATACTATATGATGTGATAGAAATGATGAGATACACTAGATCATAATTATGAGATTAAAAAGCTAAAATTATGATACTAAGTCAAAATGATGAGATGTTTTTTTTTCCCCCCTTTTTCTCCCAATCTGGAATGCCCAATTCCCAATGCGCTCTAAGTCCTCGTGGTGGCGTAGTGACTCGCCTCAGTCCGGGTGGCGGAGGACGAATCCCAGTTGCCTCCACGTCTGAGACCATCAATCCGCGCATCTTATCACGTGGCTTGTTGAGCGCGTTGCCACGGAGACATAGCGCATGTGGAGGCTTCACGCTATTCTCCGCGGCATCCAAGCACAACTCACCACACGCCCCACTGAGAATGAACCACATTATAGCGACTGCGAGGAGGTTACCCCATGTGACTCTACCCTCCCTAGCAACCGGGCCAATTTGGTTGCTTAGGAGACCTGGCTGGAGTCACTCAGCACACCCTGGGATTTGAACTAGTATTTATTACTAGTAAATATTTTTTGAGATAAAAAAATCAAGTAGTTGAGATTATGAGATTTAGTATCTCATAATATTTGTATTATTATTTGTCGGAAATGGGCTTCAATAACAATCTCTTCAATCAGAGTTTAATTCTCTGATGTGTCCAAACAGAAATATTGCATCCTTACATATGTTTGTGTGTCTCTGTGTGTTTCAGGACTCTAACAGAAGCAGAAATCGAGTCTCATCTGGTAGCGATCATAGAGAGAGAATAAAAATCTGTCATGTTGTCACATATTTACAGTCCAAACCCACTTTCAGATGAAACTCATTTAAACCAGCTGACAGTGTGTGACATGTTATTTCACAGATCATGCTTTTTTAGTGTCTGTTACTTGCTGAAGGAAAAACACATTTTATAAACCAGCAGAAATAAAAGAATAATTTGAGCAGTCTAACAGCCTCATTGAATACATTCACACGTTTATATGCAGTTCTCTTGTTCTTCACTCGGTGGAGACATTTCCTGTGATAGTCATAATAAACACAGAGAAACACTTTATTTTAGACATTCAGATGTTCATTTATTTTCCTGTTATCTGCACAGCAAAAATAACCACAATGAGAATCAATTCAATGAGACAAACTATGATTTTATGTTTTATCTCAGAGAGATATTACAGTTCATGAGGAAACAATAATCTTTTTTATTTAAAGGAATATTCCGGGTTCAACACAAGTTCAGCTCAATCAACAGCATTAGTGGCATAATGCTGATTACCACAAAAATGTATTTTTGACTTTAAAAAAGCAACAATGTGTGTTCCAGTGAGACACTTACAATGGAAGTCAATGGGGTCAATCTGTAAACATTAAAATACTGCAATTTAACTGTCAGGAAAATGTGATATTAACTTCACAGTACAGTGGCAGTACATTTCCTCACCTACAGTAATGTACTATTCTTTATTTACATCGCAGTAATGTAGTTTAGTGTAGAGTGTGCATAGAGTTGTGTAGAAAACAGATCTGTTTATGTGTCTAAACAGGAGAAAAGTTGATATTTTTGAGAAATGTGTCTCTTTTTTGTCTTAAATATATTCAGGTCAATGAGTTGTGTAGTGTTGTGTGTGTGTGTGCTGTGTGTTTTGTCCATCTGTGTCATACTGAGGGATTTACTGTACGTGTGCCACTCTAAAGTGCTGACAGACACACGACAGATTAACTGAGAAGAGTACAGTTAGTGAAGACATTTCATTACAGACATCAGGTCTGGTCCACACTGTAGTTTAATCTGACCTAGAACCGCCCTCCTAAACCAGGGGCGTAGCACACAGCTGTCAGTAGGTGGCTCGCACAGACTCACAACTTACAGTGCTGTATTAATATACAGTATATATTCATATTATTTACTTGTAATATTTGTAGTATTTTAAAGATTCAAGAATTGTAAAATTAGCTGCAGAAATCTTGTGGAGTGCTCGCTTCTGTTTCACACATGACAATAAAAGACTGAGCACAAGCTGATCCTGAATTAATTATTATGACAGTGGTGCATGTGCACAATTGTATTTTTTACTCTGTGCATTATGGGATTTAAATGTATCCAAGTGGCTTGAGTGTTTTGACTACGTTCAGCAACATTCGTTCAGATCCATTTAATGATTCAGTGATCATTTCTGCTGATGCCTCAATGTGACAAATGAGTGTCTTGTGTGAAGAGTTAGTCACTAAATCAACGATCAAAAGAACATTTTAATCTTTTAAAATGTGTATGTCTACAGACCTACAAAGATACTTTAATAGAGGTTTTAAGCATTATAAGAACAAAACAAATCTATCATTTCCTTACAGTGTGTGAGCTGCTGAGCATGACTTTTATCAAAAGACAACAATAATAGTCTTATAACAATTATGAGTTTCAATAACATCCATATGTTTTCATGTATAAAAAAGTGTCTACATATCTGACTTCAGTAAAACGCATAAGTGTTCTAAGAACAGCAGATCTTTTTTCCTGCAGTTTGTCGACTGCACACCAACATAGATGTAAAAAACAGCAGCTGATATTAAAAATAGCTTTACAGATTTAACACTGATCTAGTAATCTGCTTAAATTGACAAATACAACCGATCAAACTATTACCTCACAAACATAATGTAAAAGCATAACTTAATGAAGACTCATATGCTGATATAAACTCTAATAATGTGTGTTTAAAAGAAGGATTGTCCTTTGTTTATTGCTGCCAATCAAGAACAATATGCCGATAAATAACTCTCATTTGTGTGTCCCTCATCTCTAGATTATTCATTTAGATCAACATCAATGCCGATAAAATCATGGATAAATGAGAATTGTTGAAAGCAACTTTGTAGAAATGAACGGAGCCATGTTGATTAGACTGTCTGACTGACGGTCTATTACGTAATGGTTGTTTTGGCTCATGAAACTCACCTGTGATTGGCTGGATGGTCGCTCAATCAGCCCAAAGTAACAAAACACAATTAATACTATATACAAATCCACCATTTGGACTCGGTATGTGTTTAGCTTGGAAAAGTGCGGGGAACAAAAGTCACCTCATAATAGTTTTACGTTCCCTCACAATAGTTTTACGTTCCCTCATAATAGTTTTACGTTCCCTCATAATAGTTTTACGTTCCCTCATAATAGTTTTGCGTTCCCTCACAGTAGTTTTACGTTCCCTCAGAATAGTTTTGTGTTCCCTCATAATAGTTTTGCGTTCCCTCATAATAGTTTTATGTTCCCTCACAATAGTTTTGCGTTCCCTCATAATAGTTTTATGTTCCCTCACAATAGTTTTGCGTTCCCTCACAATAGTTTTGCGTTCCCTCACAATAGTTTTACGTTCCCTCATAATAGTTTTACGTTCCCTCATAATAGTTTTGCGTTCCCTCACAATAGTTTTACGTTCCCTCATAATAGTTTTGCGTTCCCTCATAATAGTTTTATGTTCCCTCACAATAGTTTTGCGTTCCCTCATAATAGTTTTGCGTTCCCTCATAATAGTTTTATGTTCCCTCACAATAGTTTTACGTTCCCTCATAATAGTTTTGCGTTCCCTCACAATAGTTTTACGTTCCCTCACAATAGTTTTGCGTTCCCTCATAATAGTTTTGCGTTCCCTCATAATAGTTTTATGTTCCCTCACAATAGTTTTGCGTTCCCTCATAATAGTTTTGCGTTCCCTCATAATAGTTTTGCGTTCCCTCACAATAGTTTTGCGTTCCCTCATAATAGTTTTGCGTTCCCTCACAATAGTTTTACGTTCCCTCACAATAGTTTTGCGTTCCCTCACAATAGTTTTGCGTTCCCTCACAATAGTTTTACGTTCCCTCAGAATAGTTTTACGTTCCCTCAGAATAGTTTTGCGTTCCCTCAGAATAGTTTTGCGTTCCCTCAGAATAGTTTTGTGTTCCCTCAGAATAGTTTTGCGTTCCCTCAGAATAGTTTTGCGTTCCCTCATAATAGTTTTACGTTCCCTCACAATAGTTTTGCGTTCCCTCATAATAGTTTTGCGTTCCCTCACAATAGTTTTGCGTTCCCTCACAATAGTTTTACGTTCCCTCACAATAGTTTTGCGTTCCCTCATAATAGTTTTGCGTTCCCTCATAATAGTTTTATGTTCCCTCACAATAGTTTTACGTTCCCTCATAATAGTTTTGCGTTCCCTCACAATAGTTTTACGTTCCCTCACAATAGTTTTGCGTTCCCTCATAATAGTTTTGCGTTCCCTCACAATAGTTTTACGTTCCCTCACAATAGTTTTGCGTTCCCTCACAATAGTTTTGCGTTCCCTCACAATAGTTTTACGTTCCCTCACAATAGTTTTACGTTCCCTCAGAATAGTTTTGCGTTCCCTCAGAATAGTTTTGCGTTCCCTCAGAATAGTTTTGTGTTCCCTCAGAATAGTTTTGCGTTCCCTCAGAATAGTTTTGTGTTCCCTCAGAATAGTTTTGCGTTCCCTCATAATAGTTTTGCGTTCCCTCATAATAGTTTTGCGTTCCCTCATAATAGTTTTACGTTCCCTCACAATAGTTTTGCGTTCCCTCATAATAGTTTTGCGTTCCCTCACAATAGTTTTACGTTCCCTCATAATAGTTTTGCGTTCCCTCATAATAGTTTTGCGTTCCCTCACAATAGTTTTGCGTTCCCTCATAATAGTTTTACGTTCCCTCATAATAGTTTTACGTTCCCTCACAATAGTTTTGCGTTCCCTCACAATAGTTTTACGTTCCCTCACAATAGTTTTGCGTTCCCTCACAATAGTTTTGCGTTCCCTCATAATAGTTTTGCGTTCCCTCAGAATAGTTTTGCGTTCCCTCATAATAGTTTTGCGTTCCCTCACAATAGTTTTGCGTTCCCTCAGAATAGTTTTGCGTTCCCTCAGAATAGTTTTGCATTCCCTCACAATAGTTTTACGTTCCCTCACAATAGTTTTGCGTTCCCTCAGAATAGTTTTACGTTCCCTCACAATAGTTTTGCGTTCCCTCACAATAGTTTTACGTTCCCTCACAATAGTTTTGCGTTCCCTCACAATAGTTTTGCGTTCCCTCATAATAGTTTTGCGTTCCCTCATAATAGTTTTGCGTTCCCTCAGAATAGTTTTGCGTTCCCTCACAATAGTTTTACGTTCCCTCATAATAGTTTTGCGTTCCCTCATAATAGTTTTGCGTTCCCTCACAATAGTTTTGCGTTCCCTCAGAATAGTTTTGTGTTCCCTCAGAATAGTTTTGCGTTCCCTCATAATAGTTTTGCGTTCCCTCATAATAGTTTTACGTTCCCTCACAATAGTTTTGCGTTCCCTCATAATAGTTTTGCGTTCCCTCACAATAGTTTTACGTTCCCTCATAATAGTTTTGCGTTCCCTCAGAATAGTTTTGCGTTCCCTCACAATAGTTTTACGTTCCCTCACAATAGTTTTGTGTTCCCTCATAATAGTTTTGCGTTCCCTCAAAATAGTTTTGCGTTCCCTCAAAATAGTTTTGCGTTCCCTCACAATAGTTTTGCGTTCCCTCACAATAGTTTTGCGTTCCCTCACAATAGTTTTACGTTCCCTCACAATAGTTTTGCGTTCCCTCACAATAGTTTTACGTTCCCTCATAATAGTTTTACGTTCCCTCATAATAGTTTTGCGTTCCCTCACAATAGTTTTGCGTTCCCTCATAATAGTTTTGCGTTCCCTCATAATAGTTTTGCGTTCTCTCAGAATAGTTTTGCGTTCCCTCACAATAGTTTTACGTTCCCTCACAATAGTTTTACGTTCCCTCACAATAGTTTTGCGTTCCCTCACAATAGTTTTACGTTCCCTCATAATAGTTTTACGTTCCCTCATAATAGTTTTGCGTTCCCTCACAATAGTTTTGCGTTCCCTCACAATAGTTTTGCGTTCCCTCATAATAGTTTTACGTTCCCTCACAATAGTTTTACGTTCCCTCATAATAGTTTTGCGTTCCCTCACAATAGTTTTACGTTCCCTCACAATAGTTTTGCGTTCCCTCACAATAGTTTTACGTTCCCTCACAATAGTTTTGCGTTCCCATAATAGTTTTGCGTTCCCTCAGAATAGTTTTGCGTTCCCTCACAATAGTTTTGCGTTCCCTCACAATAGTTTTGCGTTCCCTCATAATAGTTTTACGTTCCCTCACAATAGTTTTGCGTTCCCTCACAATAGTTTTGTGTTCCCTCACAATAGTTTACATTCCCTCATAATAGTTTTGCGTTCCCTCACAATAGTTTTGCGTTCCCTCACAATAGTTTTGCGTTCCCTCAGAATAGTTTTGCATTCCCTCACAATAGTTTGCATTCAGTTGCAAAAAGTTTTGTGTTCCCTTGCAATACATTTACCATGGTTTTACTACAGTAACTATATTTTAACCATGATATACGTAGTGAAACCATAATGATAATACAGGAAAACGAAAACGAAAACTATGGTAATAAAAATCATAATTTTGTGGGTATCATGGTTTTACAATGCAAATACCATAGTTTAACTATGGTTTTACTCTAGTAATATTTTGGTAACACTTTACAATAAGGTTCCATTTGTTAACATTCGTTAACAACATTAGTTAGCATGAACTAACAATGATCAATACTTTTACAGCATTTATTAATCTTCGTTAATGTTAATTTCAACATATACTAATACATTTTTTAAATCAATAGTTATATATGTTAACATTAGTTAATGCCCTATGAACTAACATAAATTAACATGAAAATATTTGTATTAACTAACATTAGCAAAGTTTAATATATATATATACATATATATTTCTTCATGCTTACAACTTTTAGAACACAATTTAAATTGGTATTTATACAGTACAAGAAAAAATATAGCAGACTTTATATTTTAGGATGGTGGTGCCTCGAAAGGGGATCGTCATATTTGGTGGTCCTTGACATTAAAAAGTTTGAAGCGTCCTGCTGTCATGTTCAGAGGAAAATCAACTTAGATGTGTGCAATCTGTGTGTGTGTGTGAGTGTGTGTGATTAGTGTAGTGTGTGTGTCTCTCTGTGTGTATGTGTGTGTGTGTGTGTGTGTGTTTGAGTGTGCAGTCTCTGTGTGTGTGTGATTAGTGTAGTGTGTGCATGTTTGTGTGTGTGTGTGTGTGTATGTGTGTATGCGTGTGTGTGTGCACATGTGTGTGTATGTGTGTGTGTGTGTGATTAGTATAGTGCACTAAAGAGATTAACCTTGTTCAGCCACGAGTGCAATTTACTGTGTTTGTGTGTGTGTGTGTGTGTGTGTGTGTGTGTGTGTGTGTTTGTGTGTGTGTTTGTGTGTGTGTATGTGTGTGTGTGTGTGTGTGTGTGTGTGTGTGTGTGTGGCAGGTTACACAGAGCTACAGACAGACGGGGGAGGAGTCGAGAGAGAGAGAGAGAGAGAGAGAGAGAGAGACATGCACACTGCAAACCCTCAAACTCAACAGCTGTCTCTCTTTCTCTCTGTCTGTCTGTGCTGGTCTGGGGTCAGTGTGAGACAGTTATAAGACAAATGACTGAGCTGTTAATTGCCCAGTTGGACCAGTGGTGCCCTTTTACTACATCTTACAATTGTTATACCTCAGTTGCAAACTTATAGAGTTTCTGTACTGTATTAAACAGCTGATTTTAAACTTTACACTGAGGTAACATTATCTAGCTGGTTAACATAAGTGAGGTTTTGTTGAAATTGTGAATTATGGGATGTTCTCTAAATATTACATGATATAAAAATGGTCATGTGTGTCTGTGTGAGTAGTGAGGGGGATTTGGGACCATCCCACCAAGTTTGGGATCTCAGATTTACGGTCTCTGACACCCAGACACTTTTAGGGCAGAATAAAAATAAAAATAAAATCAGGATAAATACAGTTGAGATTCAGCACCTTTGGTGTTTGGGCCGTTAATGATGCATTACCAGAGCTTTGCAGATGTTCTCAAATCTTAAACTAAATAAAGGTATTACACTAACGGAAGAGCCACATGTGACGCTTATTCTTAATAATAGTGTATTTTTGGACTCTTGAAAATCACATTTTTGTTGTATCAAATTGTTTTTACATGAATAAATAAAAGTACATTTCAACATTTTTATACTTTAGACCTTTGTTTGAGAGAAAAGAAAAACTAGCTTCATGCCATTTGGTTTTTGACCATTGAAAATAGGTCAAATGTAACAATTGATAGCTGAAGGCACATTGAGAGCCCCATATCTCTGGGATTTAATCAAACAGAGCCTTAAAAATGGAAATACAAAAAGAAAAGTTTGTTCTGAACCAGAATCTAGAAGGATATTAAGATATCATCAATACTTCTGAAGTTATAGGCACTCCAACTGTGAAAAAACAACACATAAAAGTGTTTTTTCCCATTTTTGGACTCACACCATTGGCATATAATACAACAAGAGATGCTGAAGTCAACTGATTGCAGTAATAGATCTACCAATCTGTGTGTAAACATAAAATAATGACACTGACACCTTTCTAAGATTATTTTTTTGACCTGTAGTTTTGCTCCAAAATCATAACATCATATACAAAATAATGGATTACTCCGTAAATATTGATCCATGGAATTTAATATTTTGGCTTTCATCATTATTTATGTTTATCTTTCACCAAAATGAAAAGAATAGCAAACAAGAAATGTTAAATATGAAATGATCTTATCTTTAATACACCGCATGAAAGCGCTCTGAAGCCAGACTCTTTAGTTCAATATCAGTCATGCTCTGATTGGAGGAAACTGTCACTCACACAAACCGTCTTCATCTTGTGTTGCGCTCTGCGGTGTCACATGACCCATTACATCACTGGATTGAGGTCAGGCCGGGATTAGACGCGGAGAGAGAGAATGGAGAGATTAGGAGAGCTGTTAGTGTTCACAAAACCACAGGAGAAAAGAAGCAGGAAAACAGAGAAAGAGTGAGAAGTCAGCGAGATGGATTGAACATATGCACTTGTGCACTTAAACATCAGATTTAGTGATTTAGTTTGG
>NC_059374.1:44337724-44340224 GCF_019703515.2 Myxocyprinus asiaticus | reverse complement strand
GACAGATGAATCATATAGACGCTCAGTATGGGTATTAGATGAACGTTCCCTCCTGAAGCGCCCCCTACAGGACCTGAAACTTCCACGAGTTCTGGTCCTTGTAGTCCAGACAATCTGCGGCGTTGAAGTTCAGTTTCCAGGAAGCCGTCTGGTCTTTGTAGTCTAAGCAGTCGATGGCGCCGAAGCCCAGAGACGCGGCGGTGTAGCCCTGAGATGACAAAGATGCGGGCGACTGACTGAGTGGTCCGCCCATAGAGGAGGCGGTGATGGGGCTGAGAGCGCCCCCTGTGGCGGACAGCTGCGGGTGCATGGGAGACAGGTACGAGCTGCAGTCCAGCCCTGTGAAATATGAGGATGAGCTGGCATAACCCTGACTGTAGGCCGGAGCTTGGGTGTAGGTCATGGGGTAGGTGCTGGTGCGCTGCAGGCAGGGCGTGCTGGACACAGAGAGCGGGTCTGTCAGCGGCGAGATGGACGCCGGACTCCAGATGGAGACTGTGGCACTGGTGCTGCTGGAGCTCGGGGTGATGGCCGTGCCCGGAGGTGGCGGCAGTGGGCTGTATGGCCCGTTAGTGCTGCCGCTGGCCTCGGTGGCACTGGGCTCTCTAACAGGTGAAGACTTCTTCTTCGGTGGTCTGGGTTTGGTCTGGCCGCTGGTCTGCTGCTGCTGCTGTTGACGGCACTTAGCACGACGGTTTTTAAACCACACCTGCGACAAACAAGACCGACACAATACGGTCAAGGAGTTCTCCATTAGAAAGCATTGACATTCATTTCAATGGCAGTTGCTCGGCTGACGCAAAAAATCTCTGCAGTGCAGGATGAGTCATCAATATTTTTGGTCTGTTTTTTCGAACTGGCATATAGATGGCTTCAACACTAATAGACATGAACTTAAAGACAACAAAACTAAACACTCTCACAGTGAAATCGTAAGGATTCGTACGACTTTTCTAAATTTGGCTAATTCGTATGATATCAGACGACTTTCACTACAGCCAGTGATGTCGCTGGACATCGTTTCCATCAAATATGCGACAATTACTTGCTTCTGTCGCACACGACAGCTTCCTATCATGTTTACACACTCTACTGATTGGTTAAGTTTAGGTAAGGGGTTTGGGTAAGGGCATAATATTAATAAGTATGTCCTTAACGCCTCGTACGCGGAACTCGCACTTCTGCATTAGACATCCGGGCATTTGCACGTGATGAAATCGTACGAATTTATATGAATGAAATTGTATGAAATCATACAAAATAGTCAACTCGTTAAATACGTAAGAATTTTCATAAGATCGGGTTAACAATACTTGATTACACTGGGCCCTTAAAGGGATGGTTCACCCAAAAATACATTCAAAAATTCTGTCACCATTTACTCACCCTCATGTTGTTTCAAAGTCATTACTTTCTTCTGTGGAACGCAAAAGGAGATGTTAGGCTGAATACTCTGCCTGCATTCACCATTTACTTTTGTTGTATGGAAAAAAAGATGCAATGAAACTAACAATATTTTTGTAAAAAACATTTACTCTAGTGCGGTACTGCAGATATTGTTTGCTTTTGTAAAACAAATTGCACAAATTCCTTCTTTTTAAGGCCACATCCACATGAATACATTTTCATTTGAAAATACGTTGATTTCAATATGACTACGCCCCTCATCCACTCTAGAACAACGTTTTTCTCCCGAAAACTGAGCGTTTTGAAAATGCTCTCCATTACTGCATTGGAAAGTGATGACGTTAGGAAACTGAAAACAGAGGTTTCAAACTTAAATGGATTAGTGTGGAAATGTAAATGTAAGGTTTGAAACCACACAAGGGTGAGTAAATGATGACAGATTGTTTTGGTGGGGTGAACTATCACTTTCAGAGCCCTCAAAAAATTGGTTGATGGTGAAACATCTGCTATAATATAGTTTTTATCTACAGCTCTGGAACAAATGAAGAGTCCTCTGCATAATGATCAGTTTCTCTGGATTTACTCTTTTTCTGTTTTATTCTATTAAGTACTGACAACATTTCTCACAAATTCCACATGAAAATATTGTCATTTAGAGCATTTATTTGCAGAAAATAACAAAAAAGATGCCGTGTTTCCAGACCTCGAATTATGCAAAGAAAACAAGTTCATATTAATTTATAAACAACACAATACTAATCTGAAGAGTTCAGAAATCAATATTTGGTGGAATAACCCTGATTTTCAATCACAGCTTTCATGCGTCTTGGCATGCCCTCTACCAGACTTTCACATTGCTGTTGGGTGACTTTATGCCACTCCTGGTGCAAAAGTTCAAGCAACTCGGCTTTGTTTGATGGCTTGTGGCCATCCATCTTCCTCTTGATCACATTCCAGAGGTTTTCAATGGGGTTCAGGTCTGGAGATTGGGCTGACCTTGACAGGGTCTTGATCCAGTGTTCCTCCATCCACAACTTGATTGAGCTGTCTGTGTGGCATGGAGCATTGTCCTGCTGGACAAACCAATCCTCAG
>NC_059374.1:44315224-44320224 GCF_019703515.2 Myxocyprinus asiaticus | reverse complement strand
TACAATGTGTCATCATGTTTCAATCCTAAAAAAGAAAACCGTAAGTAAATTTCACTGGTAAATTAAATAAGTAAATGTAACTTTTCGAGGAAGTAAATCATACTAGTGATTTTTTTCAGTGTAGCATTGTGTGAGGACAGAGCGAAAGTGTTTATGAACTGATAATCTGATGTTTTACGTTTAAAATCATTTAGCAAAACTATAGGTAAAGTAATCTGGAGTCAAAATAACCCCTTCAGTGTGATATGAGTGTACTGATCATCCTGTGATAATGAGCGATTGACTGTATGATCTTTTACATTGTCACTCCGCTGTGTGTCGTGTCTGACCACAACCTTCAGTCGTGCCGATATTCACTATATAACAGCACTGAGTGTTTTGTTGCCTTAATAAAATGATTGCTACATAATAACAATATTAAAGACACAGAAGTACAGTAAATTCAGAAAGTGAATTATTGAAGTATCATTCTTCCTCATTGCTTTCAGAAGATCCAGTCCCTGACATGTAAACGAAGTCTAGTTTTAATATTTAAACACTTCAATTATACGGCACATTTCTATTAAACTGAATTGAGGTATCTTTAAATAGTGTACATACTATGAATTCAGAATAGATATTAATAAGAATATCTATTAAATATTCTTCATAAATATTTAATGATGAAATATTTTTAAGAATAAAAAAAATTACAGTAGTAAAAAAATTGTTTTAAACAGTACAGTAAATGGCAAACAACTTCATTTGCTTTGGCATTAACTGAACATTTATACTTAGCAAAATTATATTTAAATACATATACATGTAAGTTAAACCATTTGTTTAATTCTTTGCGCAGTAAAATATGTGACTGTGCAGTAAAATTATGTTGTGAAAATAATGAATCAGTGTTTGTGAATGACATTGAGCAACAGGAAATGAGTTTACACAAACAATGATGCGTTGTTCTGTGCCATACGGCTGTGTGTTTGTGTTTAAAGTAGATACAGAGTCTCATTAACAGACTGTTTAATAAGCTCATGTTCATTTCTGTTGATTGTGCACGCGTCACACACACACACAATCACACACACACACACACACACACACACACACACACACACAATCACACACACACACACACACACACACACACACACACACACACTCACTCACACAAGCCATGTGTCCCAGCGTAAGCCTTCATGCATGAGTGCACAACACATTTTGTTTGTGCTTGGGTACATCAGTGTGTGCGCGCATATGTGTGTGTGTGCTTGTGTGCGTGTGTGTGTGCGCGGCACGTGTACAGTGAGGGCGGATTATTGGTACTGCTCCACTTGCTTCATTATTGTTGTGTGCTCTGAGCTTCATGCCATCTGGACACAAACATAAGCGCACGCGTCCTGCTTTTACCACTGTACCACCACCCTGACCCCTGACCCCTCACCCCCCACAACCACACACACACCAGCTCTCCACCATGCAGCCTGCACACACACACACACACACACACACACACACACACACACACTCACACACAGACACACACACACAGACACACACACTCACACACACACACACACAGACACATACGCACACACACACACACACACACTCACACACACACACAGACACATATGCACACACACACTCACACACACACACACAGACACATATGCACACACAGACACACACACACACACACACACACACACACACACACACACACACAGACACAGACGCACACACACACACACACACACACACACTCACATGCACATGCACACAGACACACACACACACTCACACGCACACGCACACAGACATACTCACACACAGACACACACACACACACACACACACACTCACACAGACACACACAGACACATATGCACACACACACACACACACACACACACACAGACACAGACACACACTCACTTTGATATTTTGTATCTTATTATGTAATGACATTCAGACATGTTGAGTGTTTTTATCTGTTTCATGCTGATGTTTATTAATCGTTTTGTCATGTTGTTTCTGTGTCTTACAGAGTTCCTCACACTGAAGATTTCTCAGAAACAAAGAGAATTAAAGTGAATTTTCCCAATAATAAAACACAGAACAGCTTCCTAATGATGCTTGGAACTTGTTTTGGTGAGAAATAAAAATGTGTCATTTTAATTAATGAAAAGTAATAAGTGTAAAGATCAGATATACTGACATTTATTTGACAGTGCAAATATTAAAATAAGATATTTCCTCAGTAAACTTCATTATCAACAGTGTAACTCAGAAATGTAATCTGGTACTGATTACAAATTACATGTCTAAAATGGCCTAAATTGTGTAAAATATTGGATTGTATTTTTTTTAGGTAATCTCACCTGATTCTTTTTGGATTACTTTTGGATTACTTCTGACCCCACTCTTGTTTATTTGACATCAGTCACATGCATCTGAGTGTGATAATCAAAACTCTTTTGATATAATGTTGCTTATATGCACTTAAGAAAACATAATAAATCATAGTAAAAAAGATTGTTTTGTGTTTTACACGCTATTTTATTTGCAGTAAAAGTTGTTTTTTCTAAACTGTCGTCTTCCAGGTTTTCATTTTTTTCATTGATTTTCAGAATCAATAATCAGTAAAAGTCACTGGAAATGATGTAGACAGTATTTCAGCAGTTTAGTAACTTGCATAATATTTTTATCATGAGATATGGGCAGTAGGACTATTTAGAAGGAAAAAAATATTTATTAAAAAAATATATGAAAACGATTTAACATTTAAAATGAAGAATTAGGAGGATCAATAAATTGTGAATAATTTATTGCCATTGCCTGATTAATATGTAATCAATACTCTGATTATGAATATTTTAAAATGTCATTTAATCCAATTACAAGTACTTGATTTTTGTAATTTTATTATGTAATCCAGATTACATGTAATCCGTTACTAACCAGCACTGATTCTAAAAACACAATACCATCAATCAAATGATTATTAATAAATTAAGGTATGGCCAATGTATTTAAATCTCAGTGTAATCTGTAGACAATTGTGATTATATTGTTGTCAGTTGTAATTATTTTAAAATCTGAGAATTATAATAAAAAGAACATTGTGTCATCTGATTATCCCCCTGCTATTTACAGCGTGTGTTGTATTTACTAATTTAATTTCTCTGTTTGCTTTGGGCTAAAAATAGGCAGTAATTGTCTGTATGAGTTTGTGTCTATGTTTGGAACAGCATTCAGCTGTGCCATATGATTACACTTACAGTTTCTGTAGTAAAAGTTAATAATGCTTCACACAAAATATCTTTCAGAATCAGAATTCAGAAGTAACTGTTGTTAGATTTGCATTTATTCAGATAGCATAAGTATTGAAGTTATGTGACAACACTGTAGCATTCTAATGTTTGAAAAACGTCTATGTCATCGCGCACTGCTGTGCTGTCCTGCACCGCCCGCCCCCTGCTGCAGATGCACGGCATTCCAATGATATTCAGCTGAACGTATAATGTTTGATAAAACAGTTTTTAAAGAACTTAATCAAAGCCCTGATTGATGCTGAAAAGGATGCTCTCTCAGATATCAGAGAGAAAGGTTTCCAGCTGAAACTAAACAAGAAGCTTTGGATCTCCATGGTGACGTGTGTAAAATTCACGCCAGTGGCGGCACCAAACGGCACTAGCTCAAAATTTGGTGTGGAGTGGCCTGGGTATCTCAGCGAGTTTTGACGCTGACTATCACACCTGGAGTCGCGAGTTTGAATCCAGGGTGTGCTGAGTGACTCCAGCCAGGTCTCCTAAGCAACCAGATTGGCCCGGTTGCTAGGGAGGGTAGAGTCACATGGGGTAACCTCCTCGTGGTCGCTATAATGTGGTTCTCGCTCTCAGTGGGGCGCGTGGCGAGTTGTGCGTGGATGCCGCAGAGAATAGCGTGAAGCCTCCACACACACTATGTCTCCGTGGTAACGCGCTCAACAAGCCACGTGATAAGATGCGCGGATTGACAGTCTCAGACGCGGAGGCAACTGAGATTCGTCCTCCGCCACCCGGATTGAGGTGAGTAACCGCGCCACCACGAGGACTTAGAGCACATTGGGAATTGGGCATTCCAATTGGGCAAATTAGGCTACAGACAGGTAAAAATATCCATTTCACCAAAAGTCCACTTTACCCTTTTCAAATCCCTTCAAAAAAATAAAAAATAAAATAAAAAAAAATAATAATTTTGAAACATATATAAAATCATGATCACTCACATTAAAATGAAGACTCCAGTCATATCAGTAACCTGATAAAAGCTGTTTTATTCTTCATGGAGAGGGTCTCCTCATGGGGGCGGCCATGTTAGAATCACATGACCAGTTAAATACTACTCACTTAATCTCAGTAACCGTCCTGTTATTGGACACTTTCACTGACTGATTAAAGTAATCATGGCTGACTGTGAATACTACATTTCTACAATGACATCTGAAACAGAAAACTATTGATTTTAAATGATGCTGCATCCAAACCACTAGGTGTCAGTGTAAGTCCAAGATGACACAAAGACTAAAGTTACTGCACCTTTAAAAATAGTAATCCACTACAAATTACTAATTATTTCTCTAAAATTTTAATCATATTACTTTGCTAATTATGACATTGAAAAGTAATCACTTTTACTAATCGCTTTACTTTTTAGTTACTTTCTAAAATAGTTTTCCGCTCAACAAATTCAAAATAATGTCTATAATTCCTCACAACACTTATGCACTCATACACTCATCACCTCACATTTCTCCTTCACAATCACTCGTTAATTCATCTATTCTACATTAATAATATATTAGAAATAAGCATAATCCTATAATGTACTTTAAAATAATTTAATTAATTGGAAGTCAGTAACTGTAATCTGATTGCAAGAATTTAAAATGTAATGCAATACACTACCTTTTTACTAAAAAAGTAATTATATTACAGTAACTAATTACTTTGTAATTGGATTACACCCAA
>NC_059374.1:44290224-44310224 GCF_019703515.2 Myxocyprinus asiaticus | reverse complement strand
TGTGTGTGTTTTCACGGGTCAAACGCACCACATCCTGTTTAATGTAAGAGTTCTAACAGGTCACCGCTGGAGATCTGCTCGTATTGATCAAACGATCAGCAGAACAGAACCGGCGCTGATCCAACAGACTGTTTAACTGTAATTATCCGTTTATATTAAAACCATTTATTACCCAAACATATGCTCATCAATGTCTTCAAGAGTCAGCGTGATAGTGAAGTCAGTGTGATGTCAGTGAAACATCAGAGGAAGGTCAGAAATTAACTTTGCACGGGCATTTTTAACTTTTATTAGTGCATATGTTTTCAAACAACATTTTATGTCAGACTCTTACATTTAATCTGAATAATCAGGCTTTTAATGTTATGCAATCATATGTACACCTTGGCCTAGAATAAAATAAGAACAAATAAAACACAGAGGAACTCAATACAGTGGCATTTTTGCCAACACATTATGAGTTTCGGAGGATATTTTTGTCACTTTCGATGGCCTTTTTGCCCCAAACCCCCACAACCCTGTTGTGATGTCAATGTGACGTAGTGTTCATTTTCACACAGTGTTTTATGTTTGTCCGTTCAGTTTAGTCAGTATTTCATCATGTCATGTTCATTCATTTTAATCAGTTTTACTTAATGAATTCTGTGGATGAGACACTGGTGTGATGTCAGCGTGAGGTCAGTCGATGTGATGATGTCATTATGAGACTGTTGTGATTGTTTGAGAGCTGCAGCACTCTACTGACTGATGCTTGACTTTTCTGTCCACTGTAAAACAATAATCTGTGTTTTCATATGAGAGATTGACACAGCTCAGTCATTCATATGAGGAGAAAATCATTCAGACTGACTCACTGTAAAACGCTGCTGTAGAGACACATGTGGTGTAGATGTACCGCATGACTGTTTCCTGTTTCCTCTCAAAAGCACCTGTGTGTGTCTGTGTGTGACGATGCTTTACCTGTAAAAGCTAGTAAAATTACCTCAAGGTGAGCAAACATTGACACAATCTATAACAGAGCTCAGTTTCACAGAATGAACATAAACGGCAGACGCATTTCAGGCTTCATCATCACTGTTCTGTCTCAGCAGCGCGTCTGCAGTATGCAAATGAGGCAAAGTTGGCCGGTTTTCTTCTAGCCAGAGACTAAATAATTATTTATTTATTTATTTATATTTAAGGCATGTTTACCCCAGTTTTTCACTAAATGAAGGGAGAATAAGATTGAATAATTTTCATTTTATAATTTTTTAATAATATTTTATATACAATGATACTTAGTAACTAAATAAAAAGCATTTTTCTTTTCAAAGAAAATATTGTGTGGAAAAATACAAAAATACTGCTCTTTATGAAACTTAATGGCCAGATAAAAATCACATAAAAATCACTGTGATATTCACAATATTGCTTAATTTTATATCGTCAGCAAAATCATGGTAATTATATTGTGAATATTCTATATATCACCCAGCCTTACTACACACCTGTGTTTTTTTTTTTTTTTTCTCTTTTTATCCCCAATTTGGAATGCCCAATTCCCAATGCGCTCTAAGTCCTCGTGGTGGTGTAGTGACTCGTCTCAATCCGGGTGACGGAGGATAAATCTCAGTTGTCTCCGCATCTGAGACCGTCAATCCGTGCATCTTATCACGTGACTTGTTGAGCGTGTTGCCGCAAAGACATAGCACGTGTGGAAGCTTCACGCTATTCTCCGCGGCATCCACGCACAACTCACCACGCACCCCACCGAGAGCGAGAACCACATTATAGCGACCACGAGGAGGTTACCCCATGTGACTCTACCCACCCTAGCAACCAGGCCAATTTGGTTGCTTAGGAGACCTGGCTGGAGTCACTCAGCACACCCTGGATTCAAACTCACGACTCCAGGTGTGGTAGTCAGCGTCAATACTCGCTGAGATACCCAGCCCACCTTTGTCATTTTGTCCAAATAGGTTTTTGCTTCAAATTAAAATTTGTAAAGTTGTGATTCTCCTCGAACCTGGTCGGTTTGGCTCATGGTGCACAACTCTTTTATGAAAGATTTGATGAAATCACTATGGAGAAAAAATAAAGGAAAATTACTTCCAGAACCAAGATGGCTGAAAAGTGGGTGGGCACAGTTGCGCTCTATTGGTTTTATAAGAGATGCGAAAATCAATGATTTTTATCGTCACTGGCATCAAATCAGGTGTGACACATTATGAAAATAATATATAAAGAAATATATAAAAATAACATTTTGCCTTTGATAAGTCAACAACAGTATCACTTTTTCGAGATTTTTAAATAGAAATAGAAATTTTATCGCAGCACACTGAAGATATTTGGAATTTTTGTCACAAACATGTAGGCGCGGTGCACCACACGTGGTGACGTCATATGAAACAGGTCAGTACATCAGTACACATTATGACCTCTGGACTTGTTCACCTCTAGAATGCCTGTGATGAATTCTAGCATTTCTGAGATGTTTTAAATTCTACAATGCCTGTTCTGCTGGTGAATTTTGCATAAATCAGCGCATCTGTCTGATTTCAGTCTGATTTTAAAAGCTTCATGAAGTTAGTATAATGATGTCAAATCTGTTCATTTGTTTATGAACTAAATATCCTATAAGACGCCTGCCCGCATGACTCCAGATAACCAGTTTAAGTGAAGTCATGTGTGCCTGAGCCAGACTGTGTGTGTGTGTGTGTGTGTGTGTGTGTGAGACAGACTATTCAAAGGTCATGTTTTTGTAACATGAGCTACAGGTTAAAGGTCAGGTGGGCTGTGGAATTGTTCTGCCCACTGTAGACGGTTCTGAACCACCCACCCTCACACACACACACACACACACACACACACACACACACACTCAAGGTTAGTTGTCGTTATTCTAAGAGAATAAAATGTTGCATCTCCAGTGAAACAAGACACACACACTCACTCACAGGACAAAAATACACACACACACAGGTTCGTTGTCATTGGTCACACATAGAGTAATAAAATGAATAAAATGTGGCATCACCAGTGATAAAACACATGCTACATCACACACACTAACAGTGCATGAGGTCCGTTGCACAAACAACTGTTGGAATCTTTGTTTCTATGAATGAACAGTTGATTTTGTCTTGTAATAACAGATAGATAGAAAGACAGACAGGTAGATAGACAGATAAATAGAAAGACAGACAGACAGGTACACAGACAGACAGATAGACAGATAGACAGATAGATAGATAGATAGATAGATAGATAGATAGAAAGATGGGCAGATGGACGGATGAATGGATATACCGACAGACAGGTAGACATATGATAGATAGAAAGACAGACAGACAGACAGACAGACAGGTAGACAGACAGATACATAGAAAGACAGACAGACAGATAGATAGATAGATAGATAGATAGATAGATAGATAGATAGATAGATAGATAGATAAATAGGATGACAGACAGGCAGATAGATAGATAGATAGATAGATGGATGAATGGATGGATGAATAAATGGATAGATAGACAAGTAGACAGACAGATAGATAGAAAAACAGACAGACAGACAGACAGATGGACGGATGGATGGACAGACGGATGGACGGACAGACAGACAGCTAGATAGATAGATAGATAGATAGATGGACAGACGGACGGATGGATGGATGAAAGGATAGACAGACAGGTAGACAGACAGATAGAAAGAAAAACAGACAGACAGATAAATAGGATGACAGACAGGCAGATAGATAGATAGATAGATAGATGGATGAATGGATGGATGAATAAATGGATAGACAGACAAGTAGACAGACAGATAGATAGAAAAACAGACAGACAGACAGACAGATGGACGGATGGATGGACGGACAGATGGACGGATGGACGGACAGACAGACAGCTAGATAGATAGATAGATAGATAGATGGACAGACGGACGGATGGATGGATGAAAGGATAGACAGACAGTTAGACAGACAGATAGAAAGAAAAACAGACAGACAGATAAATAGGATGACAGACAGGCAGATAGATAGATAGATAGATAGATAGATAGACAGACAGACAGACAGACAGACAGATAGATAGATAGATAGATGGACGGATGGACAGACAGACAGACAGACAGACAGACAGATAGATAGATAGATAGATAGATAGATAGATAGATAGATAGATAGATGGACAGACGGACAGATGGATGAATGGATAGACAGACAGGTAGACAGACAGATAGATAGAAAAACAGACAGACAGATAAATAGGAAGACAGACAGGCAGATAGATAGATAGATAGATAGATAGATAGATAGATAGATAGATCGATCGATAGATAGACAGATAGATAGATAGATAGACGGATGAATGGATGGATGAATGAATGGATAGACAGACAAGTAGACAGACAGATAGATAGAAAAACAGACAGACAGACAGACAGGTAGACAGACAGATACATAGAAAGACAGACAGACAGACAGATAGATAGATAGATAGATAGATAGATAGATAGATAGATAGATAGATAGATAGATAGATAGATGGACAGACGGACAGATGGATGAATGGATAGACAGACAGGTAGACAGACAGATAGATAGAAAAACAGACAGATAGATAGATAGATAGATAGATAGATGTGTGTGTGTGTGTGTGTGTGTGTGTGTTTAGAGGAAATGTATGTAGTCAGATTAAGATACACTGTTTATCAACAAAGTTGAATAAAACAGCTTTGTGTTATGAGGTTGTTATGCTGTCATACCCACTAGAAACAGGACCAGCTCACAACAGAACTGGCCAAACAGACGTTCAAACCACATTCGGAAATGTTTTGAGCTTACAGACACAAACCCCAGAGCTGATCTCTGGAACATCAGAGTAAAAGTGAAGGACTGATTTAAGATCAGTTCAGTCTAATGCTTTGAATGAAGCAATCTTTACAGCAGCTTCACTAAAATCAACAGGACAGTTGAAATACAGTATTAGTATCAGTGTTACTGACAACAAGTCTATCTGAGAGGAGAACTGAGGCCTGTGAGAGAATTTTAATCACAGAAGAACTGACCTGTTTACTGGTGAAAGACACTCATCATTGTCTGAGCATGTAGGAGTGTGTTTGTGTGTTTATAGTGTTTGTGTGTGTCATGGTTAACCCCCCCCCCACCCCACTGTCATCAGTAGAACTCCATGAGCAAGTTTCCACTCTTTAAAGTGTGTGATCATGTATGTACAGTATGTACTCATGTACACATATGTGTGTTCTGTGTGTAAATTCAGAATTTGTGGACTGTGGATTTTATTTTGAGACTGACAGAACTCTTGATGGGACATTCTGAGACAATGCTTTTTTTTTATTTATTTTATTCTTTAGTCAGAGAATGTTACTGCTAACTTCCAAGAAATCATATCTTCCACCTTAGGGCTCAAGTACCATAACTGTAACCGCAGGAAACCTTCGGGGACACGTAGCGACACAACCCCCCAAATCTGGGTTTTTCAGTGTCTGATTGTGTGTGTCTGTGTGTTTTCAGGCACGTAATAAACAGAGTGAGGAATTGGCAGCTATTAAAATCATCAAAATGGAGCCCGGTAAGAACGGTGTCCCGCAGTGAAGACAACATGTTGAAATATCCAAAACCACAGAATTTATGACACAAATAATAATAATAAAAAAAGATAATTTAAAATGCTGTTTTCTGCTCTCTTTCATAGAGGACGATTTCTCTGTCATCCAGCAAGAGATTGTGATGGTAAAGACGTGTAAACACAGAAATATTGTGGCGTATTACAGCAGTTATATCAGGTGAGACACACTCATAGAGATCAGCTCATCACAGCATCAGTCACAGTTTGTAAATGTAAACGATAACTGATTAATTGGCAGATAGTTTTTAAATTCACCTTAAATCATTATTTATATTTATAAAAAAAATTGTCTTTCCATACTATGATGGCCATAGACATTCAAGACTTCAAAATACTGTAAATAAAATCCTAGATTTATTATATATTTAAATGTATATTTAAGTATTTACCAAATTAAGCTTTTTATAGCCTATTATCACCAGATGAAGGGTTTCATAAATATATATTTAAAGGTGCTATAAGCGATTTCAGATGTACTACTTCCACGAGACTGAGCTGTTGGATTAGCCACGCCCCCTCTTTCCAAAATCCCGCCCTCCAAAGATACCAAATGAGCTTTATTGAGACCGACATCAAGCAGGAGCGGTTGTCAAAAACAACAGCAGTAAAACAGCGCCCTCATCTGACAACTATTATGAACAACATGGCATAAAAATGGCATTAAGCCTCAATAATTCACTGCAGCTACAATACTATGAGAACGCGCAAAATGATTGACAGGTGAAAAGCGTCAATGTCTGCGGACACAGAGACAGATAAGATATCTCAGGGCATTTATTTCATTAATATCATTTAAGGGAGTAGGAATATTTTTTGCATACCATTCCGTGAAAAAATTGCTTTCAGCACATTTAACCAGATGAGGTTTAATGAGGTATAAGGTTTATTATTATTCACAATATATAAAGTTGGAGGCACAATATATGTACTGATGGGGCACCTTTCCATATAGTCAAATTTTTTATTGCATCATGTCCTCGCTTCAGTTTAGATACTTGATTATCTAATCAAAATAACAAAATATTTACTGAAGTTAGGATAAAAATATAGATGATTATTGTCAATGAAGAAAGACAGAGGAACACGGTGGAATAAAAAAATAAACCATCGGGTACTATCGGCATAGTTTTTTGCCGATAACCGATAGTTCCATAAAGCAGCTATCAGCACCGATTAATCGGTAAAACCGATATATCGGTCTATCTCTAATTTGGGCTTCTTTAAATTTCTATCTGGATCAGTAGATCAGGACAAATGCAGGATTTGACATAATTTATGATATTTCACAGATAACCATCAGTCATTGTTATCGTGTCTGCTGAAATAAGACCAATATCCCCCGCAGCTGCTGTTGGTCGATTTATATTTTTCTCAAAGGAATCACACAAACTCTGATTGCAGACTGTTTTCATTTCAAAAGTGCAACCGCTGTGACAGACATGAGGTCAAATATGATCATTATTCCATGATGTAAGATTGAACGAGACCCTGTCTCCACCACACAGCACTTAGGCTACTGATTATGAAAGGATATGCGAATAAAAATAATAATCAGCTGTTTTTAAGTTTGAATATTAAATATGATGTTATTAAAATAAAATAATATTATATACTGTATGTGGACCAATAATTTAAGCAGTAAAGAGGCATATTGCATGTCTGATTGTAGTTTTAACGTTTATATGTCACATTTCTCAGGCTTTAGAAGTGCATTAATTATGTGAGGATGTGTATTCATCAACATATTACATGATTTAATCATACAGTTAAAACCGAACATAAAATATCACATACCATTACTTAGAGGAGGTGATTATCTTTCAAACGAGTCCACACACAAGATAATCAGATGCATAGATCATTAGATAATCCACATGAAGCACAATGTTACATATGACCACCAGGAGATGGCGCCAAATACATGACACAGACTCAATGATGACTCAAATGACACAGAATGAAACTCATTCTGTGAAATCTCATTATTAAAATCATGTCTGCATGCTATGCAAACCTTTAGTCATTGTTGTGTTTGCATGTGTTATTAGTTCTTATGTACAATTATTATGTTTTATTTGTTTGGAGACGTTTTTGGACATATGATAAATTATTTTGTAATGTTATAACTTTCGATTGCTTTGTCGTATAAACACAAAAATTTTCTCAGATACAGTTGACATGATTGGGAACAAATTAGAAACAGTTTTAATCTTATTTACACACAGAGATATATAATATCAAATAAGAAAATATGAAAACATTTATATTTTTCAGCAGTTTCTTAGACTGAGAGTCTCAGTATGTATCATAATCTATATCATTAAAAAATATGAAAAGTTTCTTTACAATGATACCAAACACTTGACCCTTTTTTATTTTTTATTTTGTTTTAGTTATAAGCCTTTAATTTCGGGTATGCCACTGAAACAGGAAATCTTTAAAAACACCTTCAGAGCTTAAAGTGCTAAACGATATAATGAAGAGGAAGTGACATCATTTGAGTTTTGAGAAACTTTATAATGTGCTGTTTTTCGTGCTTGACAAGATTAACATCATCAAACACAACATTTCCACCCCGTCACATAAAATCATCAGAAAACAGTGTTTAAGTGTATTTCTAGACATGTGTTTGTGTTGTGTTGCAGGATGAATAAATTGTGGATCTGTATGGAATACTGTGGTGGACGTTCTCTACAGGACATTTACAGTGGTAACAAAGATCTGTCATCTTTCTTTTAAATGCACAGCTGCTCACTCTCAGTTACTTGTTTTCTTGTTTTCTCTGACATTAAAATGGCATAAAAATATATTTTAGTCATTCAAAATTCAAATGAATGTCTAAAATGAATACAAGACACTAATATCTGTGAGGTCTGAGAGAGTCTGTGTCAGTGCATCTCTGTTGTGTGTGTTTATAGTGTTCAGCAGCTGCAGATGAGAGGATTTGTTTTCCCTCACTATTATGCTGTCCTGCAAAGGCAAAACACAGTAACTGTATTTAGTCAAAACTGAGTTATGATCTGATTCAGAGAAAACAGAGTGAGACTACATCATGTTATACAGTATATTATATATAATCCACATTTGGCTGGACAATCAAAAACCTTTTAAGACATTTTTCTCAGTTTCAGTATTGTCGTAGTTTGTAGTGGACTCCACATCACTGTAGTTTCATGTCTCTGATTATCATCTGTCTTTCTCTCTCTCGCTCAGTGACTGGTCCACTATCAGAGCTGCAGATCGCTTATATCTGTCGAGAGATGCTGCAGGTGACACAACTGATCACACAAACACATTTACTAAGGCATCTAAAGGAGGACATATCATAAACATTGGAAGACATTGTTTTTATATAAAGCTAATTAGAATTACAGAACAATCCTAATAGTAATCTTATAAAAAAACTTTTTGCATTTATAGAATTAACAAACATTGTTAGTTATGAAATATTCATGAAATGTATGAATCCTTTTTCCAGTTGAAAACATCCAGGTTTAGTCCGATTTAGCTCACACAAACACACACACACACACACACACACACACACACACACACACACACACACACTCACACACACACACACACACAGACACACTCACACACACACACACACACACACAAACACAGACACACATAGACACACAGTCTCTCTCTTACACACACACACAAACACACACACAGACACACACTCACACACACACACACACACATACACACACTCACACACACACAAACACACACACAGACACAGACACACACAGACACACACTCTCTCTCTTACACACACAGACACGCACACAATACATGCACACAACACTCACACACACACACACACACACACACACACTCACACACTTACACACACATACACAGACACTCAGACACACAGACACACACACACACACAAACACAAACACACACTCACAAACACACACACACACACACACACACACACACACTCACACACACACACACACACTCACACACACACACACACACACACACACTCACACACACACACTCACACACACACTCACACACACACACACACTCACACACACACACTCTCACACACACACACACACATGCTCAACAGAATCAGCTCCAGGATGAAATTCGTGAGGGGGCATTTGTAATTTCTAAGGGGTCCACATTTTGAGACTGCAAATCGAAAAGTAGCCTACTTGTTATATTTTAAGAGTTTCAGCCACTGTGTGTAGAAAATTGTAACCGATTGCATTTAGAGATCGTCCAATAGTGGATTTTGTAGATGGCAGAAAAGACGGCCAATAGTTTTTAAAATATATTTATTGAATTTTAAAAAGTCTTTTCTTACAAAAATGGGCACAGACATAGTGGCTACATGAGTCTAAAATGAATAAAATCCTAAATGTAGTTTATTGTACATACAAAATCCCAATAATAACCAGAAGTAAATGAAGATTTGGAACATAAAGTGGGACTTTTAACTATAACAAAGCCCAAAACAATCAAGGTACTCTTATTTTGAAATGATGGAGACTTGGCTCCATTACAGTGCTCTACTGTATATTTAAGTATTTAACAAATTAAGCTTTTTATAGCCTATATATTCACCAGATGAAGGGTTTTGTATATATACACTGATGAGCCAAAACATTATGACCACTCACAGGTGAAGCGAATAACGATGATCATCTCCTAACAAGGCCACATGTCAAGGTCTGGGTAGATTAGATGGTAAGCGAACAATCAGTTCTCGTAGTCAACGTGTTGAATGCAGGTGACATGTGCAGGAATAAAGACCTGAGCGACTTTGACAAGGACTAAGTTGTTATGGCCAGATGACTGGGTCAGAGCATCTCTGAAACGGCTTGTGGGGTGCTCCCGGTCAGCAGTGGTGAGTACCTACCTACAGTGGTCTGAGGAGGGACAAACCACAAACCGGCGACAGGGTGTTGGGCGCCCAAGGCTCATTGATGCGTGAAGGCAAGGAAGGCTATCCCATCCGGTCCAAACCAACAGAAGCTCTACTGTGGCACAAGTCATTTTTAATGATGGTTATGGGAGGAATGTGTCACAACACACAGTGCATTGCACCCTGCTTCATATGAGGCTGCGTAGCTGCAGACCGGTCAGAGTGCCCATAATGACCCCTGTCTACCGTCGAAAGCGCCTACAATAGGCACATGAGCGTCGGAACTGGACCATGGAGCAGTGGAAGAACTTGGCCTGGTCCAATGAGTCTTGTTTTCTTTTACATCACGTGGACGGCCATGTACGTGTGCACCGTTTACCTGGGGAAGTGATGGCACCAGGATGCACTGTGGGAAGACGACAAGCCAGTGGAGGGTGTTTGATGCTCTGGGCAATGTTCTGCTGTGAAACCCTGGGTCTGGCCATTCATGTGGACGTCAATTTGACAAGTGCTACCTACCTAAACATCATTGCAGACCAGGTACACCCCTTCATGGCAATGGTATTCCCTGATGGCAGTGGCCTCTTTCAGCAGGATAATGCGCCCTCCCACACTGCAGGTGTTGCCCTGGTCTCCAAATTTTCCAGATCTCAATCCAATTGAGCATCTGTGGGATGTACTGGACCAACAAGTCTGATCTATGGTGGCTCCACCTCGCAACTTACAGGACTCGAAGGATCTGCTGCTAATGTCTTGGTGTCAGATACCACATGACACCTTCAGGGGTCTTGTAGAGTCCATGCCTCGGCGGGTCGGTGCTGTTTTTGCTGAACGTGGAGGACCATGAACATATTAGGCTAATTTGTCTTTACATGCCTTTGCTTCAATTTAAAACACATGATTATTTAATTAAAATGACAAACTATGCTTTAAAGTGAGGATAAATTATGAATAATTATAGTCAGTGATGACAGATACAGCAAATCCCCACGAGCTGTCAGTATGGATGAGCGATACTACTTTTTCTAACCCTTGATCGGATACCAAGTATTACCAATATCGGCAATACAGATACCAATACCGATACCTCTATTACACTGATATTTGAGATCAAATAAAATTGGTCATTTAAAATATAATTTATATAACCTGCAAATTATTAGACTTCTGTTTTGTTTAACCATATGAAAATGAACATTGTTTTTTTACTACAGCTATTATAGATCAGTGACAGTAACCCTAGTTTAATCATGGTATTTGAGTAGAACCATAGTAACCACAAAATTAACCAGTCATGGTTACTATATGTATACTACAGTATTACTCTAGTAACACCATTGATAATTGCATTAAAACCATGGTTTCCAAAAAACTATGGTTATGGTCGTGGTTACTACAATATTACAATTACAGAACATTACCGATGTTTTAACAACTTTTAATTTAACCCTCCTATGGTAATGAAAAATGGCACCTCCCTTTGGTATTCGCGGTCATTTTTGACCGGAAGGGTCAGATGTGTAACCCTTTTTTTGTGTGATGATGATAATGATACCATTTCTTCTTCCATGAAGTAAAAGCAATAAAATGATGTATTTCTTTTGGGATTTTATGCTATTTTGATCTTATTTACATGTACATTTCTCAGTTTTACCATTAATTTGCATATACAAATAAGCAAATAAATAAAATAAAATAAACAACAATTCAGAACCCACATTTCTATAAGTTGAAACATGAAGAAAATATGAGAATGTGACATAAATTGGAGGCAGATTTCTGCCATCTGGTGAACAAAATATAAATAACATGACTTGAAAATCATGTCATGCCAGTAACAGACAGTAGATGTCCAACTGTGTAGTCTGATGACTTGTTGAAACCTAACTTTATATTTTATCACAAGATATGCATTTGGATATACACTATATTGCCAAAAGTATTCGCTCACCCATCCAAATAATTGAATTCAGATGTTCCAATCACTTCCATGGCTACAGGTGTATAAAATGAAGCACCTAGGCATGCAGACTGATTCTACAAACATTTGTGAAAGAATGGGCCGCTCTCAGGAGCTCAGTGAATTCCAGCGTGGTACTGTGATAGGATGCCACCTGTGCAACAAGTCCAGTCGTGAAATTTCCTCGCTACTAAATATTCCACAGTCAACTGTCAGTGGTATTATAACAAAGTGGAAGCGATTGGGAATGACAGCAACTCAGCCACGAAGTGGTAGGCCACGTAAAATGACAGCTCCCAACTTTGTGGAAACAGTTTGGGGATGGCCCCTTCCTGTCAGCGGATGCTGAGGCTCATAGTGTGCAGAGGTCGACAACTTTCTGCAGAGTCAATCGCTACAGACCTCCAAAGTTCATGTGGCCTTCAGATTAGCTCAAGAACAGTGCGTAGAGAGCTTCATGGAATGGGTTTCCATGGCCGAGCAGCTGCATCCAAGCCATACATCACCAAGTGCAATGCAAAGCGTCGGATGCAGTGGTGTAAAGCACGCCGCCACTGGACTCTAGAGCAGTGGAGACGTGTTCTCTGGAGTGACGAATCACGCTTCTCCATCTGGCAATCTGATGGACGAGTCTGGGTTTGGCGGTTGCCAGGAGAACGGTACTTGTCTGACTGCATTGTGCCAACTGTGAAGTTTGGTGGAGGGGGAATTATGGTGTGGGGTTGTTTTTCAGGAGCTGGGCTTGGCCCCTTAGTTCCAGTGAAAGGAACTCTGAATGCTTCAGCATACCAAGAGTTTTGGACAATTCCATGCTCCCAACTTTGTGGGAACAGTTTGGGGATGGCCCCTTCCTGTTCCAACATGACTGCGCACCAGTGCACAAAACAAGGTCCATAAAGACATGGAAGAGTTTGGTGTGGAAGAACTTGACTGGCCTGCACAGAGTCCTGACCTCAACCCGATAGAGCACCTTTGGGATGAATTAGAGCGAAGACTGCGAGCCAGGCCTTCTCGTCCAACATCAGTGTCTGACCTCACAAATGCGCTTCTGGAAGAATGGTCAAAATTTCCCATAAACACACTCCTAAACCTTGTGGAAAGCCTTCCCAGAAGAGTTGAAGCTGTTATAGCTGCAAAGGGTGGGCCGACATCATATTAAACCCTATGGATTAAGAATGGGATGTCACTTAAGTTCATATGTGTCTAAAGGCAGATGAGCGAATACTTTTGGCAATATAGTGTATATTTAGACATGATCAAACTATTATTTGTCAAAGTTTAGCTTTTTAAATTGATTTGAAATGTCAGTTTTTGCAGTTAATGTCATTATGCTTACAGTCAAACCTGACCATGGTGTTACAAAGAGAAGACACAGAATAAACATTTTTCTTCCAATAATTTATTTCAAACATAAAAATGTAATAACTCAAAGTAAATGCATAACAAGAAAATAAACATCAAGAAACAGAAATGAACTGCAAAATTCTGAAAATTTAATTAGAGAAAAATCAGAAGAATCAGAGTCAACATTTCGCAATTTCAAACTTTCTATAGTAAAATGCTATTTCGCAAACGTGTGTGTGTGTGTGTGTGTGTGTGTGTGTGTGTAGAGAGAGAAAGTGTGTGTGTGTGTTTGTTTGTGTGTCTGTGTGTGTGAGTGTGTGAGTGTGTGTGTGTGTGTCTGTGTGTGTGTGTGTGTGTGTGTGTGTGTTAGAGAGAGAGAAAGTGTGTGTGTGTGTGAGAGAGAGAAAGTGTGTGTGTGTGTGTGTGTGTGTGTGTGTAAGATTGCTGTCATCAGCTGGAAAACAACAGATAACTTGTAATGCCAACAATGACCAAAAGATGGCTGTAGAGCTCCACTTATTGATGCCCTGATTCTTTCTCTCTCTTTCTCTCTTTCTCTCTCTCTCTCTCTCTCTCTGTGTTTTCTGCATTGTGAGGATGTTTTCATCTCATCATCTATGTTGTTTGTTTTGCACTATGTTTTAGAGTTTCACCCTGTAATATTAAAGGTGTCGTTTTTTTTTTACGACCACTTGGACCCAATTTTTTATTTTTTTATGTTCAGATGACAAGTCACCAAGTCTTGTACTGCTCAGATAAAGAAAACCATTTTTACTAAATAAGGAAACTTTATTTAAAAATGACTGAATACAATAGGAGGGTTAAATACACTAAAGCAAACCCATTAAAATTTTCGTCGCATTTAGATTGGTCGTTATTTATTGTGAATTAACTCCCTCTTGTTTGAATGAGCTTTTTCTGTGACTGCTTGTGTCTTTCAGCAGTTCTGCACATTAAGATGATTACTAATATACTTTTTTGTTCCCACGTTGAAGGTTGTGATAAGCATTTATTTTTATGGTAACTAAATAATATTATCACTAGTTTAAAAAATGCCATTAGAATCAATATTTTTATGTGAGCATCGATATTCTTGATACAATATCATTACTGGAAGTATCGATACTGCGGTTGCACTTTGAAACCCTCCATTGCCACGTCCACGGGAGGAAAATTATCAGCGTTGGTTTTATTGATAACCGATAGTTCCAAAAGCGTCAACTGGCTGCTTTTCAGTTTAACTTTAACACACACCTTCATGTGTGTTATCTCTCTCTTTCTATCAGGGTCTTGATTACCTACATGTACAGAAAAAGATCCACAGAGACATCAAGGTAAAGTATCTTTATCATTCATGGTTGTGCTTTAGGAAACACTTTCTGTAAGTGACTGTAATGTTTGTGTTTCTCAGGGTGCAAATATTCTGCTGAACGATCATGGAGAAGTGAAACTGGGTTTGTAGAACTTCTCAGAACCACAGAAGACAATCTCTTTCTTCATCTGTCTTTCTCTCTGCTCATCTCTTCCCATGTGTCATTCTCTCTCTGTGTGTGTGTTTTTAGCGGACTTTGGCATCTCTGCACAGATCACAGCAACTTTTGCCCGCCGAATGTCCTTCATCGGGACACCATATTGGTGAGATGGAACGCCTGGTCTGTTTCAGGCTCTCGCAGTCTGGGAAGTTTGTTTTGTGGACTGATAGAAACTTGCATGTGCACACTGACATCACAGAAAGACAACCAGTCAGTTTACAGTTGAATCTGAATCAGAATCAGCTTAATTGCCAAGTTTGCTTACACATACAAGGAATTTGTCATGGTGACAGAATCAATACAACAACAAGACTGAGATAATAATAAAACAATTTAATAATAATAAAAAGTGAATAGTAAATATAAGTATATATAGTGGCATTCAACTGATCACAATGTATAGTCAGGACATTAATAACATGAAAAATTACGATTACAATTTGAAAAAATGTTCAGAACTTCTTAAACTACTTCAAAGCGTTCTCATCAAAAAAATCCTCCATGTGCAGCAATGACAGCTTTGCAGATCCTTGTTATTCTAGCTGTCAGTTTGTCCAGATACTCAGGTGACATTTCACCCCACACTTCCTGTAGCACTTGCCATAGATGTGACTGTCTTGTCGGGCACTTCTCACGCACCTTACAGTCTAGCTGATCCCACAAAAGCTCAATGGGGTTAAGATCCATAACACTCTTTTCCAATTATCTGTTGTCCAATGTCTGTGTTTCATTGCCCACTCGAACCTTTTCTTTTTGTTTTTCTGTTTCAAAAGTGGCTTTTTCTTTGCAATTCTTCCCATAAGGCCTGCACCCCTGAGTCTTCTCTTACTGTTGTACATGAAACTGGTGTTGAGCGGGAAGAATTCAATGAAGCTGTCAGCTGAGGACATGTGAGGCGTCTATTTCTCAAACTAGAGACTCTGATGTACTTATCCTCTTGTTTAGTTGTACATCTGGTCTTCCACATCTCTTTCTGTCCTTGTTAGAGCCAGTCCTTTGTCTTTAATGACTGTAGTGTACACCTTTGGATGAAATCTTCAGTTTTTTCAAGCATCGTATAGCCTTCATTCCTCAAAACAATGATTGACTGATGAGTTTCTAGAGAAAGCTGTTTCTTTTTTGCCATTTTTGACCTAATATTGAATATTAAGACATGCCAGTCTATTGCATACTGTGGCAACTCAAAAAAACACACAAAGACAATGTTAAGCTTCATCTAACGAACCAAATATCTTTCAACTGTGTTTGATATAATGGCAAGTGATTTTCTAGTACCAAATGATCAATTTAGCATGATTACTCAAGGATAAGGTGTTGGAGTGATGGCTGCTGTCTAGATTTGATCAAAAATGACACATAGTGATGGTGCTGTTTTTTACATCAGTAATGTCCTGACTATACTTTGTGATCAGTTGAATGCCACTTTAGTGAACTGAAGTACCAATTTCCTTTCGAAACAGCAAAATCTGTACATTATTCCAAACTTTTGGCCGCCAGTATATATACGTAAGTACAAATACAAACACAAATCGGTTATATGCAGTGCAAGGGAATGTAATGGCAGAAGAGGTAGGGTATGTTGGATAAATATAAATAGACTAAGCTGTGTATTGCACATTAATTATTGCTCAATGGGGCAGTTTTAACTGTTCATGAGATGGATAGACAGGGAAGAAACTGTTCCTGTGTCTGATGGTTCTGGTGCTCAGAGCTCTGAAGCGTCGGCCAGAAGGCAACAGTTCAAAAAGGTAGTGGGCAGGGTGAGTGGGGTCCAGAGTGATTTTCCCAGCCCTTTTCCTCACTCTGGAAGAGTACAGTTCTTGAAGGGAGTGCAGGGGGCAACCAATAATCCTCTCAGCAGTACGAACTGTCCTTTGTAGTCTTCTGATGTCTGATTTCGTAGCTGAACCAAACAGACAGTTATTGAAGTGCAGAGGACAGACTCAATGACCGCTGAGTAGAACTGTATCAGCAGCACCTGTGGCAGGTTGAACTTCCTCAGCTGGTGAATGAAGTACAACCGAGTCAATGTGGGTCTCCCACTTCAGGTCCTGTGAGATGGTAGTGCCCAGGAACCTGAATGACTCCACTGCTGCCACAGTGCTGTTTAGAATGGTGAGCAGGGTCAGTGCTGGGGTGTCCACTATCATCTCCACTGTTTCGAGCGTGTTGAGCTCCAGGTTATTTTGACTGCACAAGTGAGCCAGCCGTTCAACCTCCCTTCTGTATGCAGACTCGTCATCAACTTGGATGAGGCTGATGACTGTAGTGTCATCTGAAAACTTCAGGAGCTTGACAGAGTGGTCCTTGGCAGTGCAGTAATTATGTACAGGGAGATGAGTAGTGGGGAGAGCACACATCTCTGGGGGGCACCAGTGCTGATTGTACATGTGCTGGAAGTGAATTTCCCCTGTCTCACAAGCTGCTGCCTGTCCGTCAGAAACCACTGACAGATAGATGTGGGAACAAAGAGTTGGTAATTTAGCCCGGAGAATAGCTGGGATGATGGTGGTGAAAGCCGAACTGAAGTCCACAAAAAGGATCCTTGCATATGTCCCTGGTCTGTCCAGATGTTGCAGGATATGATACGATCCCATGCTGACTGCATCATCCACAGACCTGTTTGCTCGGTAAGTAAATTGAAGGGGATCTAGAAATGGTCCAGTGATGTCCTTCAGGTGGGCCAACACCAGTCTCTCAAATTACTTCATGACCACAGACATCAGAGCGACAGGTCTGTAGTCATTAAGTCCTGTGATTTTTGGTTTCTTTGGCATGGGGATGATAGTGGAATGTTTGAAACAGCATGGGACTTCACACTGCTACAGTGATGTGTTGAAGATCTGTGTGAAGATGGGGGCCAGCTGGTCAGCACAGGCTTTTAGACAAGTGGGTGAAACACTGTCTGGGCCCTGTGCTTTCCTTGTCTTTTGTTTCCGGAAGACCTGGCACACATCCTCTTCACAGATCTTAAGTACAGATTGAGTAGCAGGAGGGGGGAGGAGGGGGGTTGCAGGAGGTGTTGATGTTTGTGTGAAGTGAAGGTCAGAGCGGGTGTGGGGTGTGAGATTGGGCCTTTCAAATCTACAGTACAACACATTCAAGTCCTCAGCCAGTTGTTGGTTCCCTACAGTATTGGGGGATGGTGTCTTGAAGTTAGTTAAGTCTTTCAGGCCTCTCCACACTGCTACAGGGTCGTTAGCTGAAAACTTGTTTTTCAGCTTCTCAGAGAATCTTCTTTTAGTCACTCTGATTTCCTTATTCAGTGTGTTCCTGGCCTGATTGTACAAGATTTTATCCCCAACTCTGTAAGCATCCTCTTTGGCCTGACGAAGCTGCCTGATTTTTGCTGTAAACCATGGTTTGTCATTGTTGTATCTTAAATAAGTCCTAGTAGGAATGCACATATCCTCACAGAAACTGATTTATGATGTCACAGTATCTGTGAGCTCATCCAGATTGGTGTCTGCAGACTCAAATACACTCCAATCAGTGCAGTCAAAGCAGGCTTGTAGTTCCAGCTCTGCTTCATTGGTCCATCTCTTTACAGTCTTTACTACAGGTTTAGGTGATTTTAGTTTCTGCCTGTAGGTTGGAAGAAGATGACCCAGACAGTGATCAGAGACTCCCAAAGCTGCTCTAGGGACAGAGCGATATGCATCCTTTATTGTTGTGTAACAATGATCCAGTATGTTCCTGTCTTTAGTGGGGCATGTAATGTGCCATCTGTATTTTGGCAGTTCACGGGTGAGGTTGGCTTTGTTAAAATCGCAGAGAATAATACTAAGTGAGTCCGGGTATTGTTGTTCCGTGTCGGTGATCTGATCAGCCAGCTGTTGTAGCGCTGAGTTCATGCACGTGTGTGGAGGAATATACACACTCACCAGAATAAACGAGGAAAACTCCCACGGCGAGTAGAAAGACTTACAGTTGACAAAGACCGCTTCCAAATTAGGACAGCACATCTTCTTTAACATTGTTACATCTGTACACAAACATTAATTGATGTAAAAGTATGTTCCACCGCCTCTCGTTTACCCCGTTAACTCCGCAATGCGATCCGCTTTGAACAGCTGGAAGCCCGGCAGATGTAATGCGCTGTCCGGAATAGCTTCACTCAGCCAGGTTTCTGTGAAACACAAGGCAGCAGAGTTTGAAAGTCCTTGTTTGTATGGGTGAGGAGATGTAGCTTGTCTGTTTTGTTAGGGAGAGAGCGGAGATTCGCTAGATGAATACTTGGCAGCGCTGTTCGAAAGCCTTGCTGACGGAGCTTGACCAGTGCGCCGGCTCGCTTCCCTGGCTTGCGTCTTATAGCGTGCTTAAACAACACAGCTGTGCCTCTGACTAAAATGTCCAGCAAAATGTCAGAATAGTCCAAAACCTGGAAAAGATTGTCTGGTATGTGCTGCCGAATGTTCAGCAGTTCGTCTCTGTTAAAACTGATTGAAAAAAAATTACTAAACACAGGACAAACAAACAAAAACAACAAAAGAACTGAGGAGCTCCACATCGAGGCTGCGATCTGCGGCACTATGTTGTACACAATGTGCTGTATGCTTCAGGTGGTTAGTGAACAGTGCGTCTGACTTTGAGAGTGTCTCTTCACAGGATGGCACCAGAGGTGGCCGCA
>NC_059374.1:44282724-44285224 GCF_019703515.2 Myxocyprinus asiaticus | reverse complement strand
TGTGAGTGAGGTTTAGGGAGGTGAGTGTAACAGGATCCAGCTGGTATGTGATAGCTGTGCGGTATTTGTAATCCCTCACTCCCCTCGCCTCAAGAGGCGTAGTAGCGACTGAGAATAGGGGCTGTATCCTTTAGCCTCCTCGTTAGTGCACCCGTCTCCCATGCTGGTTCGAATCCTGTTCGGAGCAGGACGAACAGGACCAGTTACATATTGTACTTACATTTAAAGTACCTGCATTTAATTACATCTGTAGGTACACTGTTAACCTTAACCCTTTAAGCTCTGAAGGTGTTTTTAAAGATTTCCTGTTTCAGTGACATACCCAAAATTAAAGGCTTATAACTCGACAAAAAAACAAAATACAAGGAGTCTCAAGTGTTTGGTAACATTGTAAAGAAAACTTCAGTTTTTTTAATGATATCCACAATATTCTCAGCGAGTGCACTGTATTTCACAAGGTGCGCAGAATTACCGGTTGGCTTGCGGAAGTGCGATTGGTTGGCGTTTTTTTGTGTAGCTGGTCTCTGCTTGCTTGAGTGTCATGCGGTTTGATTCTTGCTTTTTAAATGTTGTAAGATGTCTTTAAAATTTCCCGGACAATGTGTGCAGTTAATGGTTATCCTAATAACCAAGCGAAACTAAAGTGTATCTAAAACAGCAATGTTATAATCAGAAACCACTCGCAAAGCAACGCGCTCCAGTCCCAGATGCTGCTGCTTCTTCCATCGGCTGCCTACAGAAGGATTGACTTAGAAACATCTGTTTGAAAAAGCTTGGAATAATTTGTTTGTGTACGCTTTTCACTTTATTGGCAAGAAGTCAACAGCAGGGATTACTTATATTATCCACCGTTACGGTCCGGCTGCGATAGACGTCCAGAAATGGAGCACAATTAATTACATATAAACGATAGCATTATTGTGGTAACAGGTGTGTGTACATGTGCTGAAAGTTCATAAGAAACTTTGAGAGTTTGTTCATTTCTATTCAGAGTTTGCCTTTGTGAATGCTTCACATGCTTTGAAATGGCATTATTACTGAGTATAAAAAGGAACTGTGTTTTTCCTGTCTGTGAGTTGTGACGATGTTTTCAACTGTTTTCATGCTGTGATGCTAAATTGATCAATTCTACAGTGAAAGACTATAATTATTAGATGAGACATGTACAGTAGTGAGATGTTTTATCACATTTGAAATGAACTGTATTCTGATTTTTCTCTTTCCTGCATTTTTCCTGCCTGCAGTTCACTTTCTTTTGAGTGTCTTTGCAGAATGTGCATGTCTTCTCTTCAGGGGAAATGGTGATTTGGAAAACAGTGTGGACATTAATTCAGTATCAATTACATTTATTGGTACGGTGCTTTTAATAATACATACTGTTTTATAGTTGCTTTATAGAGAACATTAAACTTTTATATACAATGTTTATAATGTATGTCCAAATAAATATGTATATTTGTATTGCATGTAGTTCTTTTTGTAAGGTACAGTTTATTGTGTAGCTGCTAAGACATCGTTATTTCCTACACAAGAACAATAAATTCAAAATTCAATCTATCAACTAGATCAGTTGTTCAGTCAGCACTAAAACATTTGATGTAGGTTATAGGATTTAGATACGGAGATTATGCGTGTAAACTAACAATTTTAAAGCTAGACTGATCTTACGACACATTCATCTCCTGCAAAATAATTGTATTTTATCAGAAAAATGGCAGCATGACAGTATCATCGCTTGAGTTCTGTAATACACGTGCATCCTGCTGTCTAGACCTCCCCTGTATCTGCAGTAAGCACATAATCTCGGTTCAACAAACTCTGACTAAACTCAATATATGCTTTAAAATAAATAAAATGAAGTACATGATATAACGATTGTTTACGCTTAACCAGAAGTTCCACTCACATCGCCCGCAAAGCATCATGGGACTCAGGAATATTGTGAATAGATTATGATAAATTCTGAGACTCTCAGCTTAAGAAACTGCTGGAAAATCACACAAAAAATTTAGCCAAAAATTTACCTTTTTTCTTATTTGATATTATATATCTCTGGGTGTAAATAAGGTGGCTCAAAAAAACTGTTTTGTTTTGTTCCCAATCATGTCAGCTGTATCTGAGAAATATTTTGTGTTGAAACGACAGAGCAATCAAAAATTATAGCATTACAAAAATAATTTATTAAAGTGTACAAAAGCCTCTCCAAACAAATAAAACATAATAATTGTACATAAGAACTAATTACACATGCAAACACAACAATGAATAAAGGTTTGCATAGCATGCAGACATGATTTTAGTAATGAGATTTCACAGAATGAGTTTCATTCTGTGTCATTTGAGTCATCATTGAGTCTGTGTCATGTATTTGGCGCCATCTCCTGGTGGTCATATGTAACTTTGTGCTTCATGTGGATTATCTAATGATCTCTGCATCTGATTATCTTGTGTGTGGACTCGTTTGAAAGATAATCACCTCCTCTAAGTAATGATATGTGAG